>NC_136792.1:47750982-47875166 GCF_951216825.1 Electrona antarctica | reverse complement strand
GTTCTGTAAAAGTGGTGGTATTATATTTGTTTGTTTGTGTGTGCCTCGACGGAGCGGGCAGTAGAGTTTCTGCTATCTGCACGCTGGTTGTGGTGGGCCGGTCTGGGCCAAATTCGCACGAAAATGACCGGGCCGAATCTTTGTCCCAGTCCAGCCCTGCTGTACTTTTTACTCCAATGCATTTTTTGGAAATTAACTTTGTAGACATAGATTATTTCAAAATATACATTAATATACATTAACCCATTAGAACCAGGAAAGCATCTGTGTCATTTTAGATTTGAGCATTGGCTATTCAAAAGTAGCAGTGACTTCCTGACGTGCTGCGAGCTTCTACATCTGCTATTTTTGAATATTTTTGAAAAATCTTGAAAGTTTCAGAACTACTGATTTAGAAGGCATTTGTAGCATTTGCCTCATGTTTTCATGGGTTAACCAATGAAACCGTATATTATACTTTTACTTTTCTATTTGAAAATAGCAGATCTATAAGCTCACAGTGATACGTTTTGACCAGCGATGGGCTTGCAGATCGGCTTCGGATCGGTTTCCAACTACATTTTAAAATCCTTCAGAAAAACACACACACACACACACACACACACACACACACACACACACACACACACACACACACACACACACACACACACACACACACACACACACACACACACACACAGTCACAGTCACAGTCACGCATAGGAGTGGCTAGCACCACTCAAAAAAAGAGAGTTCTGGTCCTTTGCATCGGAAAGGAGGCAGCTTTCACTCTCCTGTTTCTTTCATTCTTTTCTGTCTAAAATCAGATTCCCAAAGCGGTGGAGAGAGAGCTTGCACGCTCCTCAGCAATAAAACACACAGTCCATTCATCATCAAGGCTTTTTAAAGGGTTGTGACAGTAATGTTTGACAACTACAAGCCCAGGAGAAACAAAAGTAGCTTATGTCTGAGAACACATATTTCAAACAGATTGGGAAGTCAGAGTTTTCTCCAGGAGGGGCGAACTCCACTTGCGACCGCGACGGGTCGCTTCGACGGCTGTCTGAGTCGTCGCAACGAGTGCACATCGTCGCGGGTGCCTGACTCGTCCCGACGGGTCGCCACAGGTGCCCATCGTCTCGACGGGCGCCTGTTTTTGTCGGCGTTTCTGAGTCGTCGCGACGATTGCCCATCGTCTCGACGGGGGCCTGTTTTGTCGCGACGATTGCCCATCGTCTCGACGGGGGCCTGTTTTTGTCGGCGTTTCACCCGTGCGTCGGAGAACGGGCGCTCGTGCTCGCATCTGCCTCTCTCCCTCCTTCCCTCCATCCATCCTATGTGTGTGCTTCCCCCCCCCCCCCCCCCCCCACCCGACCGCCTCCCCCTGTGGGGTAGGGGGTCGGGTGGGGGTCCCTGCGGACCTTTGGGGGGGGGGGGGGGGGGGGGGTCCGGGTCCCCTTGGGAATCCCTTTACGCATGCCTTCATTTGTCCCCGTGAATTGCTTCCATTATTTTAATCCAATAACCATATGTTGCATCACATTTTATCGATTGATATAACTTCAATAACCTCCGGAAATAAGGATTTTTTTTTATTCGATTTGAACGTTTAATGGCCTATTGAAAAGACAAGTGTTCCTTTTTTTTTTCCTTTTACGCACGAGAGAGAGAGAGAGAGAGAGAGAGAGAGAGAGAGAGAGGGGGGGGGGGAGAGAGAGAGCCCTCTATTAATTTCATAATTCCACAGGACCACAAACAAGTTTTTGCACCATTGTATAAAGTATACCACTATAGGCCTACCATACAAACTGTACAAACTGACACTCAATCCATCAAAGGACATGCAGGAAATTAAAAGAAAATGATCTGACCATGTCACGCGCCGGAGCGACGACCACCACCTGCAGTCTCTTTTTTTACATCCATATACCATTATATTTGTGCGTGATTCTTTATATTGTCTATAGCCTACCATTAAACTATATAAATCATTTTCCCAAGCTTACAAAACGTTGAACGCTGCTCTGCACCGCTACAGCAATGGCAAGCTGACTTACCGTATAAAATGCAGCTTGGCCATTTATTTATTTAAGTTCGGGACCAAGGCAGCAAGCTAGCCTATACTTGGCAATTATATTATAAAGCCTTTTCTTTTCTATTGAACAATTGCTCACTCACACCTTTGCAGAGGTAAAACATATATCCGATATTTTTTATCAGAGCTGCATTGATTCATGCGGGGAATAGATTAATATCATCTCACTGTCATCTGTCTGAATGCCATGTGGAGAATGGATTTGTTCTGATCATGGACACGTAGGCATAGGCCTATAGCTATTTAAATTTTCAACCATATACGGCGGGTAGCCTCCTCTTTGTCAGATCTAAGTGCAGGTTCATTTCATGATGTCGTCATATTAAAATGATTCACGGGACATTTGGCACCAAACTTGATTGATCTCATGATGAGATCAATGTAGTAGCCTACAGCCTAGCTATAAGTTCCCCATATTATAATTAATTAAGGTGCACTGGCTTAAAACTATGACTGGCCGAATTGCACGCGCTGATGCAATAATGTGGACTTCTATATTTGTATAGGGCTAATTAGCCCTCGTGACTGCTGTCTGTCTGTCAGACCGGCATGTCTGTGAACCATAGAAATAATCTGTTCTGTCCGGGCCAGGCTCGCCGTTATATTCATTTTCCAATGTGAATTTCACCCAGATTGGACTGTCCACACACACACACCGACAGTGTGACTCAAAGGAGCTCCGTAACAAAACAATTTCAATAGGCCTACTGCAGGCATTACTACACTAAACAACGTTGGATTCGTACAGTGCAGAATGCAGATAAGTGTATGTTCTTATAATAATTGTGAGTTTGTTTTTTAACATGCAGCGCGAGTCCGCGAGAGCCGATCTACAAGCTCACAACGCGTTGCACTGCGAGTAGAAAGCTGTCAAGTGAGCAGCGCAATCGCGCATGCTAGAAATATCCTAATAAATAAATAAAAAGGTGTCGGGCTTGCAGGGGCAGTTTCTGTATGGGACTCTAGGCTAACCTGCCTCTAGAATGCTTGCATTTAGGCATACAAGTGATACTTGGCTTTTATATAAGCTATCATTTTTTTTATGTGCTGACCAATGTTGACACATGCCTACATATTTTATCTGAGGTTTGGGGACTTTTAATTGAGTCAGCATGAAGACTAAAGCCTTCTGAATAAATCTACGCAAGCAGTACACGACCCTCTGAGCTGGCGCAGCTTATAGCGGAGTTTCCGACCAAACAACGTCACCGTCAAGTTCACGTTCAACTTCATGAATTCCCACGTAATGTGGGAATCCACGTAAATGCCTGTCCGCTCACGTTACGTAACGTTATGAGCGTAAACACCGTTGTGAATGAGGACCTATAGGCCTACATAGAAAGCAGTAAATTGAATGAAAGAATGAATGAATGAATGAATGCATTAATGAATGGATGAGTAATTTATTTAATGGTATGCAGATGGTTATTTAATTTAATTTCATATTTAATTATTCATTATTATTAATTATTTGTTTAATGGCCTATTGAAAAGACAAGTGTTCCTTTTTTTTTTCCTTTTACGCACGAGAGAGAGAGAGAGAGAGAGAGAGAGAGAGAGAGGGGGGGGGGGGGAGAGAGAGAAAGAGAGAGCGCACGCACGCAGACGGAATGTGTTCACGCTCGTCCTTCTGGGGGGTCCCCGGGAGACCCCCCCAACGCAATAGATAACACAGAAATCACAATGCATTTACATTCAGCCGATCTACGAGCTCATATCTGCTTCTTTGCGAAAGCCGCGCATTGCGACGTATTCTGTCTGTCTGTCTGTCTGTCTGTCTGTCTGTCTGTCTGTCTGTCTGTCTGTCTGTCTGTCAGCGCACGCTGACAGACAGACATGTTTAAGTTTTCCATTGAACTATTCAGCACCGAAATAAATTACTCATCCATTCATTAATGCATTCATTCATTCATTCATTCTTTCATTCAATTTACTGCTTTCTATGTAGGCCTATAGGTCCTCATTCACAACGGTGTTTACGCTCATAACGTTACGTAACGTGAGCGGACAGGCATTTACGTGGATTCCCACATTACGTGGGAATTCATGAAGTTGAACGTGAACTTGACGGTGACGTTGTTTGGTCGGAAACTCCGCTATAAGCTGCGCCAGCTCAGAGGGTCGTGTACTGCTTGCGTAGATTTATTCAGAAGGCTTTAGTCTTCATGCTGACTCAATTAAAAGTCCCCAAACCTCAGATAAAATATGTAGGCATGTGTCAACATTGGTCAGCACATAAAAAAAATGATAGCTTATATAAAAGCCAAGTATCACTTGTATGCCTAAATGCAAGCATTCTAGAGGCAGGTTAGCCTAGAGTCCCATACAGAAACTGCCCCTGCAAGCCCGACACCTTTTTATTTATTTATTAGGATATTTCTAGCATGCGCGATTGCGCTGCTCACTTGACAGCTTTCTACTCGCAGTGCAACGCGTTGTGAGCTTGTAGATCGGCTCTCGCGGACTCGCGCTGCATGTTAAAAAACAAACTCACAATTATTATAAGAACATACACTTATCTGCATTCTGCACTGTACGAATCCAACGTTGTTTAGTGTAGTAATGCCTGCAGTAGGCCTATTGAAATTGTTTTGTTACGGAGCTCCTTTGAGTCACACTGTCGGTGTGTGTGTGTGTGGACAGTCCAATCTGGGTGAAATTCACATTGGAAAATGAATATAACGGCGAGCCTGGCCCGGACAGAACAGATTATTTCTATGGTTCACAGACATGCCGGTCTGACAGACAGACAGCAGTCACGAGGGCTAATTAGCCCTATACAAATATAGAAGTCCACATTATTGCATCAGCGCGTGCAATTCGGCCAGTCATAGTTTTAAGCCAGTGCACCTTAATTAATTATAATATGGGGAACTTATAGCTAGGCTGTAGGCTACTACATTGATCTCATCATGAGATCAATCAAGTTTGGTGCCAAATGTCCCGTGAATCATTTTAATATGACGACATCATGAAATGAACCTGCACTTAGATCTGACAAAGAGGAGGCTACCCGCCGTGGTTGAAAATTTAAATAGCTATAGGCCTATGCCTACGTGTCCATGATCAGAACAAATCCATTCTCCACATGGCATTCAGACAGATGACAGTGAGATGATATTAATCTATTCCCCGCATGAATCAATGCAGCTCTGATAAAAAATATCGGATATATGTTTTACCTCTGCAAAGGTGTGAGTGAGCAATTGTTCAATAGAAAAGAAAAGGCTTTATAATATAATTGCCAAGTATAGGCTAGCTTGCTGCCTTGGTCCCGAACTTAAATAAATAAATGGCCAAGCTGCATTTTATACGGTAAGTCAGCTTGCCATTGCTGTAGCGGTGCAGAGCAGCGTTCACCGTTTTGTAAGCTTGGGAAAATGATTTATATAGTTTAATGGTAGGCTATAGACAATATAAAGAATCACGCACAAATATAATGGTATATGGATGTAAAAAAAGAGACTGCAGGTGGTGGTCGTCGCTCCGGCGCGTGACATGGTCAGATCATTTTCTTTTAATTTCCTGTCCTTTGATGGATTGAGTGTCAGTTTGTACAGTTTGTATGGTAGGCCTATAGTGGTATACTTTATACAATGGTGCAAAAACTTGTTTGTGGTCCTGTGGAATTATGAAATTAATAGAGGGCTCTCTCTCTCCCCCCCCCCCCCCCTCTCTCTCTCTCTCTCTCTCTCTCTCTCTCTCTCTCTCGTGCGTAAAAGGAAAAAAAAAAGGAACACTTGTCTTTTCAATAGGCCATTAAACGTTCAAATCGAATCAAAAAAATCCTTATTTCCGGAGGTTATTGAAGTTATATCAATCGATAAAATGTGATGCAACATATGGTTATTGGATTAAAATAATGGAAGCAATTCACGGGGACAAATGAAGGCATGCGTAAAGGGATTCCCAAGGGGACCCGGACCCCCCCCCCCCCCCCCCCCAAAGGTCCGCAGGGACCCCCACCCGACCCCCTACCCCACAGGGGGAGGCGGTCGGGTGGGGGGGGGGGGGGAAGCACACACATAGGATGGATGGAGGGAAGGAGGGAGAGAGGCAGATGCGAGCACGAGCGCCCGTTCTCCGACGCACGGGTGAAACGCCGACAAAAACAGGCCCCCGTCGAGACGATGGGCAATCGTCGCGACAAAACAGGCCCCCGTCGAGACGATGGGCAATCGTCGCGACGACTCAGAAACGCCGACAAAAACAGGCGCCCGTCGAGACGATGGGCACCTGTGGCGACCCGTCGGGACGAGTCAGGCACCCGCGACGATGTGCACTCGTTGCGACGACTCAGACAGCCGCCGAAGCGACCCGTCGCGGTCGCAAGTGGAGTTCGCCCCTCCTGTGTCTGGGACCGCTCTGCCTACGTGATTCTCCCAGCTTGCCTTTCTGAAGTTAAGTAATTTGTCTTTCTGTAACCTTCTTAGATTATACTGTTATTATAATTTATTGCCGTACATTCATGTCTGGGACTTAATCCCTGAACATGTCTCAGTCACATTACTTTTCTTCACTTTAGATTTTCAGGCGGCAACGCTTCGAGTTGTATCAAATTGGTCTTCGAGCCTTATAATTGGTTTTATCTTAATTATAATTCCATCAGGCGTCATCAGGTGTATTGATGTTGTTGGTACTAACGGTACCAACATCAATACAGCATGGAATTGTGGACAAAATCTTATCCAACGACGACGAAACATTCCACGTTTTGGGTTCTGAGAGGCTATACATGTCACCAATTGGTAGAGAGAGACTGATGGCGTGCTATGGCATTCCCCCAAAGTTCTATATTGTTGTGAAGTTCTTTCAGAATATAGGCGCTGCAAGTGCCAAGCAGATGAGGGAGATTTTATTCTGAAAATCCCTTTCCCCCAAAACCGTGAAGCCAAATCTCATCATTACGGCATCGCGCTAGTAAGTCCGATCTCTCTTTAGAAGCATTAACCCATTTTGGGGCGGGAACCCCTTTTGGTGTTAGCATTACGTTATGATTTAGCTATTGAAAAATAGCAGATCTACAAGCTCATAGCGCGCCACCGAGTGGCGCACTACGAGCTTGTAGGTCTGCTATTTTTGAAAAATCGAATAACGACTGACATAGAAACATGTGACGAAACCGAAAGCACTTTGCAGTCTAGCAGCTGGCCATGTTGTTTATCTTTCACCAGAAACGGTATAGTATGTCGGCCGCAATGGGATGAAAAATCACTCTACTCATCTGAACGCCGGACGTTCGCGCATTTTGCCTTGTGTGTGCGCATTTTGCCTTGTGCTTGGAGGAACATAGCAACCTGCCTAGCAACCTGGGCACAGTAGAGGTATGTGTTTTGCTTCTGATGGTGGATTTTGATATAAAGCGATTACCCGCAGCGCCGCGGGTTTGGCCATCAAAGGGTAATTATTATAACCCGCGGTGCCGCGGGTTATGGCCATGGCTGGCGTCAAGGGTGTTAAGAGCGTCTGCTAAATGCCTAAATTGTAAATTGAAAAAAGAATAAGTTGCCTAATACACAAATAAATTAATAGGTTCAACAATAATGGAAAAACAATACAATTAAGTTCTAATTCAAATTGACTATTTGAAAGTGTTTGACACGTTTATGCGCCGATCGAGGCCAATTGAAAAACAACGCTGCTGCATACATGGACTTTCAATGCAGTCTTGAACCACACACACCATACACGACTATTAAATGCATTTATTTTGCTATCACATGAAAGTGCCTTTCGGGCTACGTGCAATAATGTGCAAAGCTAAAGTCCTTATCTGTAGCCTGGACTGTGTGATATCAGTCCTTAAGTTTACTTTATACAACTCATCATCAGCACTGAACTGCTGAAGTTCTGTCGGTACACTTAGCCTCCTCTGCTGTCACAGGAAGACGAGTGGTTATCAAAGATCTGCACTTATGCACGCTTTGGGGGCTGTGGAGCCTGTAATAATGCTCTGCGTACACTGCGTAGGAGGATGGATGACTCAGGACAATGATTTGAATGCAACGCCATGCTGTGTGATTCATGATAACAGCAGTTTGTCGAAATAACACATATATTATCTCGGCCTGGCAAGCTGAGATATTGCATTCGGCCATGCATGTCTGTCTGTCTGTCTGCAGCTAACCTCTAGGCTGTATATAGGCTGTGAGATCAGATTCCTGAATATCCTGCCACCCTAATAGACAGCGCAACACCCCATCCTTTGTCCGCCTTCTCCTACCAAACCACACCGTTTGCACACATCTCACCATGCACAACACCAACAGCATGCCTGTCCAGACATCAACCACTACTTTGCATCCATGCAACTGTCATATTTACAGTGAGTGTGTGTGTGTGCGTGTGCGTGTGCGTGTGTGTGTGTGTGTGTGTGTGTGTGTGTGTGGGCGCGCAACAACACATAATAATAAATAATAACCCATCCGTTTCTACACAATACTGGGTATAAACACACAGCTGAAACATGAAGTGGAGTCTGTCAACTCGTGCAATTTCCTTCTCCCCATATTGCGCTGCTACGCAACTCTAGGATGAGCCGCCCGAAGGGCGGCGAAATTCTAGTATTTTTAATACGTCAGCAACAATGTCATTTTTAATGAATAACCGCAGAGCAATTGTCCCTACAGGACATGGCATGTCTGTTCTACGTAGCTATGGACAGGAACTAGACATGTGTGCCTGTCCATCCATCCGTCTAATTGAATAACAAAACTGTAAATGCACCAAGTCTCTGTACGTGTGTACGTCTGTAAACCACGTAACTCGTACATCCCACTGACCTTAATTATTGGAACAAACAATACTATATCTACAATCTTGTTCAAAACTATGAAAACTCACAAAACATGCAGTAATCCTGGTCTCTAAACAAACTGCCTCCCCCTGACCAGCCGCGGCACCTGATGGAGGGGAAAGGAACTGGTTGGAATACCGTGTTCCTTCCACGCGCTACGTCCAACCAGGGAAACTCGCCCCTGTCACGTGTAAAGGGAGCAACTTGGACACTCAGGCAGGAAGGAAGCATGAGTTCAAGTCCGTTGCTCTCCCCATGTCCCCCATATATGGGGACTAGGTTGGCGGAGGGTGTCTAGAGAGCCCAAGATCACATTAGATAATTGGCACAGGGGTGAAAAAAATGGGTTACAAAATCGAGGGGTAAAAATAAAAAAATAAAAAACTATGAAAATAACTAATTATATTTGTATTGGTATGACCATGACGGGATGGGAAAAATGAAGCGATATGCCATCATCATCCACACCTTTGTTCCTCTACATCCTCGTCGGCTGTTGTTGGAGATGATGGTGTTTTTACAGCCACCTCGTCTCTCAAGCCGCATCGCCACGTCTTGCTTCCGTTCCTTTGGGATGTATTCCCTTTTGAACATGGGGTGGCTCGCAGTTGCCATGAGACAGACACTTGCTGTTTTCAAACACATGGCCAAACCTGAAAAACCTTATTCATTTCCCCCAGAATTGTAGCCTAATTGTAGCTTGGTTTCTTTTAGTTACAAGCTACAAAAAAGACCCAAAAAGTAGCTGAGCTACTTAACGAGGTACACAAATATGAATGTAGCTCGGCTACGGCAAGTTACAGCAAAAATGTAGCTTAATTTGCACAACACTGGACGTTACGTGATCAATTCTTTTTTTCTGTGCTCCGATATTCATCCCGAGAAACGCAGTTTCAAACATGCGTGCAAACACCTTAACTGTAGGGCGTGGCAATACATTGCCTCTTATTAGCTGGGTCTTACTTCTGCGAGAATGTGGACTTGTAGACAAACAATTTTAATTACTTTTTGAGTGGTGCCTATTATCGTTCCATTACCCAGCTATGTGTGTATGTATGTCTGTCTCTGTGTCTGTATGTCACAGCACAGACAGCTGCAACACCTCGCCAATACCGCTGGATGGCACTGTTGAGCAGCGACACACACACACAAACACGACTAGGGATGGAGCCAGAAAATCGGGTCCATTACAAACCCGGTTCGGCATTTATCGAGACCCGATTATCAATAAGCATTTGGCTTGTCGAGCCTCTTATCGGGTATAGCCGCAGCGGCTGACGTCATGGGCCGCTCGCTATAAAGGAGGTTGGACGCGACGGGTGGTTGCGTGGTTCGTCATCGTTTGCCGTGGTGGAAGTATGGTGGAACGGGTGAAAAGTTTGGTAACATTAAAAAAAAAGACAAGATGGGAGCTAAATGCAATAATGTAGCCTACCACAGTTGTTGCATGCACGAAAGGGAGCATTTCGACAATGCATAGACATCTGTCCATAATGCATTGTATTAAACCCAAATGCGATACCTTTGCATGTCTGCATGAGTCGAAACAACACGGTAAGACGTTGCCATAAATTATTAATCCAATTCATAATAATACGTTTGGGAAACTCAAATCTCCCTGCTGCAGAGCTACAAGCTCACAACGCGGTGCAACCAGACACGTTGTGAGCTTGTAGATTTGCTATTTTTGGTGCGCGACACCGACGTACGATGATGTATACATTTCACTTTTAAAGTGACGGTACACAATGAACAGTTCCCTCTGTCTGTTATAAAGGTACTGTATAAGGCCTATAGTAAAATGTAGTGCAAAGGCATGTCTTGGTTGGTTAAAATAAAGAGAAGATTATTAAAATATAATAAGCATATATATGTGTGTGTGTGTGTGTGTGTGTGTGTGTGTGTGTGTGTGTGTGTGTGTGTGTGTGTGTGTGTGTGTGTGTGTGTGTGTGTGTGTGTGTGTGTGTGTGTGTGTGTGTGTGTGTGTACACACCTTAGAACTGTTTATTGGCATACAAACTCTCACAACTGGCCAATAAAAATAAGGTTCTGTTCTTTCCACAAAATAATAGCAAATGCTCGATAGTGGGCTCGATAAGGACCCGGCTCAATAAGCCTGCTGATAAGGTGATCGTTATCAATAAAACCTTAACGAGCTCCATCCCTACACACGAGACACACACACACACACAGACCATGGCCAGGGAGGGGGGCTAGTACGTATAGTTGCACCGCTCAGTTCACAGTTCACACAGGTCTGATTTTTCTAAATCTATGTTTTTTGTGCCAAGGAAAGCTTTTCAAATCCTTCTCTGCTTCTTTACTCTGCTTATCCTGATCTTCCACTTGTAAATCGCTCCGGATAAGAGCGTATTAATGTCTAAGTTGTAAATGTATTATGTAACACAAATTTGCCTCTGACAATTTGAACTGGATCCAATAATATTCCTTATACATATTTCATCAGACAAAGGTTTATGGTTGCTGGCTGTTGGCCTTCATTACTTATTCATCCTGATTGGGTAATAAACCTAGAGCAGACACTTGAAACATAATGAAGTCATATCAGTGAATTTGCCTAAAGTGTTAAAATGAAGGGATATCTCTTTCAGCAGTAACAATCATTATTCCGTAACCGTAAGCATCCTTCTATCAGCTCACACTTAAGCCATTAACCCTCTTACGGCCACCCTAATTAACAGTGCCTTCTACCTGCACTATTCATATGTTTAATTCGTCATTTTAATGCCAATAGAAAAATCTAGCCTGATTATCAGACTGTAGCTTTCTTGAAGCTTCAGTCTGACATTGTCTCCTGTCTGAGCGATTTCAAGGGGGAGGGGATTAGAATTTCCCTCAACCAGTAGCCATTGGTGTTGTTTTTCCCTCCTTCCTCTGTGTGTTGCGCTGCATGATGACGCTGAAAACGGGACTCGGCGCTGATTGGTTGTTCGTTAGACCCACCCCCACCACCGATTCTCATTGGTTAATACATTTTTGTACCGAAGAAATGATAGGTTCACAGTGCAACCAGACCAAGAGACGGAGTCCACTCATAGAGTGGGCGGGGTCTTTGGGCTGGATCCAGGCTAAGAAAAATCTGTGACATACACACTATATCTCATTTTGACACGGTAATCCTATAGTACAGGGATAAGCAACCTTTGGCACCGGTGCCAACATTGGCACAAAGAAGGGTGATCTCTGGCACACTGGCATGAATTGGTTTAAAATAAACTATATAAAAAAGTCAAATAAATGAAGGCCCTCACATTTATATGTAAAATCCTACACATAATTCTGCATTCATTAAAACTCTGAACTCTGACTGGGGAGGGAGTCTGGGAGATAAGTGGATTATTGCTTCTCCGATTCTAATTATATCATAATCATTACAATAATGTGAAAGTAAACATTTTACAAGAAGGGAAAAGGTTATATTCGTGGGCAATCAAAATATGTTGGAATGTTTGATGTGTCATTAAAATTCATGTTCACAATAATAACTAAGTCAAATTAAGCTCTAATCAAGCCCCAAAAATTGCATTTTAGGCAGCGATGCACATAAAGACCGCACGCGTGCGTGAGAGAGCGTGCACGCGAGGATTTCGGCCGGTTTTAGGTAGATTACATCGGCCGTTAGCCAAACTAGCCAAATGTTGCTACATTTTGCTACATTAAGCCCCCGATTATAGGGAATTAAACGATTACGTCATTTACGTCAACGGGTTATGATGGCTTTTTTGATTCATTACGTCAATTACGTCAATAGCCATAAGGGGGTTAAGACCTGGAACGCATCTGTGTCTCCTTCGCTTTTAACCACTTTAACCATTATTTTAAACTTTAGCTGTTGAACAATGCAAATCTTTGAATATATATTCTTTCACAACAAACGTTTTTAACTCATGTCTTTGCTTCTGGGTTTCCCTGGAACAACATATTTTCAGATGGGGGGTCGGTGGCCAATTACACATCATTTGTGGGGTCCTTGACATGAAATAGTTGGAGAACCACAGACAGAAACGGGTTTTTCAGAAAACTGTCATGATTCAGAAGACATTTGTAGAATCTGGTCTCAGATCTTAATGGCTTTTAAAGCCATTCAGCACCAGCGACTTCTATTAACTCTTTAAACCGCTAAAGCATCTGTGTCATTTTAGATTTTAGCGTTGGCTATTCAAGAAATAGCAGATCTACACGCTCACAGCGTGTCACTTCATGCCGGCCCGCGAGCTTAGTTTGTACATCTGCTTTTTTCGTAGCCAGCCTGATTCACTACGTTCTGTGGGTTTTTGAGCGGTGCCTAGCCGCTCCGATGGCTGGCCGCGTTTGTATGTCTCTGTCTGTTTGGAGTATGGTATGTCTGTTTGTAGTACGGCCACAACAGCTGCAATACGGCTGGCAGCCAGCCTGCGTGTTGTTGAGCAGTCTGCACCGCCCAGTTCACACAGGTGTGATGTGTATTTACACATTGGTAAAATAAAATGGTGCATTTATATAGCGCCTTTATCCAAGGCGCTTCACAGAGTTTGTGCATTACATTCACCCATTCACACACACATTCATACACCGATGCCGGAGGAAACCATGCAAGGTAAAGGTACCAACCAGCACATCGGGAACAATTAGGGGTTCAGTGTCTTGCTCAAGGACACTTCGACACTAACTCTGGGGGAGCCTGGGTTTGAACTGGCAACCTTGCGGTTCCCTTCCAGCTACTCTACCCCTGAGCCACCACCGCCACATTGGTTAAACAATGCAATCATGTGATTCTTAGTTGTTCAGCAATAGCTTCTGCAGGTTTTTCTTTTCTTACATGACTTTTTTTCTCTTTATCTGTGCAGGATACAAACTAATTGGAAGTCACTCAGGTGTGAAACTTTGCCGCTGGACCAAGGTACGTACAGTAGTGTATCAAACGCTTTGCAGCATGCTGTACTGTTGTAGACTTTTGGGACCTACTGTAAATGGAATCCACAAAGCCAACAAGGTGTTTTTTTCCCCCTTCATGCTATAGTCTATGCTACGAGGCAGAGGAGGCTGCTACAAGCACACGTTCTACGGCATCGAGTCTCACCGCTGCATGGAGACAACTCCCAGCCTGGCCTGCACCAACAAGTGTGTCTTCTGCTGGAGGTAGGTGTCTGGAGATTGGACGAGTGTGTCTTCTGCTGGAGGTATAGGTGTCTGGAGAATGGACAAGTGTGTCTTTTGCTGGAGGTATAGGTGTCTGGAGAATGGACAAGTGTGTCTTCTGCTGGAGGTATAGGTGTCTGGAGAATGGACAAGTGTGTCTTCTGCTGGAGGTATAGGTGTCTGGAGAATGGACAAGTGTGTCTTCTGCTGGAGGTATAGGTGTCTGGAGAATGGACAAGTGTGTCTTCTGCTGGAGGTAGGTGTCTGGAGAATGGACAAGTGTGTCTTCTGCTGGAGGTAGGTGTCTGGAGAATGGACAAGTGTGTCTTCTGCTGGAGGTAGGTGTCTGCAGAATGGACAAGTGTGTCTTCTGCTGGAGGTAGGTGTCTGGAGAATGGACAAGTGTGTCTTCTGCTGGAGGTAGGTGTCTGCAGAATGGACAAGTGTGTCTTCTGCTGGAGGTAGGTGTCTGCAGAATGGACAAGTGTGTCTTCTGCTGGAGGTATAGGTGTCTGGAGAAAAGACAAGAGGTTTGTCTCACGTAGCCACACAACTATTCCGCAATCTCTGAATGCTATATAGAGTCTGGAACTACACGTGCTGTAGTCTTTCGTGCCGTTCAGGAAAATATATTTACATTTTTATTTTATTGAAATTTTTTGCTAAGCAACCAGCTGTATATGCTTAGATGATTTCTATTTATATTAGGATCAATTTGCGCGATCAGAGCTTCCGTTGCTCCAGACTGTATGACGGAAGCATTTGAAAATTGCGAGCGGCAACAGTCTGGCCACGCGAGGCTAACAAGAGATTGACTTCTGTGCCTCAGAACTTGGAAATAAAATGAAATGAAATGATTACTATATTTACCCAGGGTATCTGGGCTAAACTCAAGAACTTGTTTCCAGCCAGGCCCTGCTCATAGAACATTTCATCGTAGTGGTTAAATGCCTTGTTCAAGGGCACTTCAGCGGTGGTAATTTTAACGTGTCGGACCTCTGATTCGAACTGGCGACCTTCCGGTATCAAGACCGCTCCGCAATCCGTTCGGCCACCGCTGCCACTGGCTGCCGCTGCCACTGGACTCATCAGCTCACAATGACGTTATTATTGGCCAACACTGATGGCCAATTGATTCATCTGTAAATCCCAGATCCAGACCCTCCAAAATGTTCCTCCTCACATAGTTCAATAGACCAGAATGTAGTGTATGTTCCCTTTCCTTACTTATTGTACAGTATATATATCTCTAACCGAACCCCTTTATTTCATGTTTGCTAATTATAATCATTCTCTGTCATTGAGTAATGCTTTCTCTCTCAACCATGGTACAATTTGGCAGATGCTCTTAATCCAGAGCGATTTACAGTAAGCAAAAACAACACATGGTGGTAATACATCTAATACATAGAAATAGTCAACAAGCATCATAAGCTAACAATAGAATATCTGTACAATGAAACTAGTATACACTATAGAGTGAGTGCTATGTCTACATAATATGCAATGGGAAGTGCATTCCATAGTTTTGGAGCCAGAAGGGAGAAGTGTCTGGTGATTAAGGGATGGAACGCTAGTACCCCCTGCATAATGGAGAGGCGGATAAGGTGGAGGCTAATTAATTTTGACGTGGGCGAGACGGGGTGAGAGAACATGCCACCCTTCCTCCAAATTCCCTTTCAAATATTAACCGTGTAGATGGAACATTGTGACATGACGCTGACAGTGTACGCTGCCTCTGAGGACATGCCATTCTCTTCTGGGTGGTCCATCTGGGATGATGTCCCATAGGCCTTTAGCTGTAAGTGTCATGGCACTACATTGGATTGGCATTGGCAGTTTATGTGTCTGTGTATGTGATTAATTGATAAACTGGTTTATATATGGCAAGTCAATCAGACACAGTCAAAAGGCATTACTGATACTGAAATAGACCATCGCTAGTTGATTTTTAGATGGATTTTATTTTGTTTCTTTTTTTTAGCTTGGTCATTATAAAAGCGTTCGAAGTCAGGCTTGTGTCAGGACACAGAATGGACAAACCTGCCCTTATTAGTGTCAGGCCACAGAATGGACAAACCTGCCCTTATTAGTGTCAGGCCACAGAATGGACAAACCTGCCCTTATTAGTGTCAGGCCACAGAATGGACAAACCTGCCCTTATTAGTGTCAGGCCACAGAATGGACAAACCTGCCCTTATTAGTGTCAGGCCACAGAATGGACAAACCTGCCCTTATTAGTGTCAGGCCACAGAATGGACAAACCTGCCCTTATTAGTGTCAGGCCACAGAATGGACAAACCTGCCCTTATTAGTGTCAGGCCACAGAATGGACAAACCTGCCCTTATTAGGACAGTGAAGGATTTGATGTGGCTGCCACACACTGCTTTAACTCACCTTATTCAACCTGGGAACATTCTAGACTAGAGGAAGAAATGTGTCCTTTTGAAATATTTTTTGTTTCTTTGGGTGGAACGCCGAATGGCCTTCACGGTTTATTTTCAGCTTTGGATTTCACTTCATAACATCTTAATTTGATAACAACATTATTGTCTCGGAGAGAGTATGTTTTGCTCTCCATTGTGTGTGTGTGTGTGTGTGTGTGTGTGTGTGTGTGTGTGTGTGTGTGTGTGTGTGTGTGTGTGTGTGTGTGTGTGTGTGTGTGTGTGTGTGTGTGTGTGTGTGTGTGTCCGTCCGTCCGTCCGTCCGTCCGTCCGTCCGTCCGTCCGTCCGTCTTTGGACAGCTAATCTCCGGCTTTGGACAGTACACCTACAGATTTTGGTACACAGTCTCTCTAGAGCCATTCAACGAAACTTTCAGATTTTTCAGACTTCCAAAGTTCGCAGGAGTGCTCAGTTTCAAACAAAATGCTGCAAATCATGAACACATCGTGTGATTTCTGTGAATGTACATTCCCACTAGGCAGAGGAAGAAATGCCACTTCAACATTTTCAACTCAGCCTCATGGTGGCGCTATAATTGGCCGTGTTTTTACCTCTGATCTGTGCAAAACTTTGTATGCACACTCCCTAGAGGCCAAGGAAAAACCTTTGCCTGGAATTTTTCACATCTGCTCTTTATAGCGCCACCAGGAGGCCGACATATGTAACACATTTTCTAATATTACTCCTTCAGATTTTATCAAAATTTCACGCAAATCGGTACACATGCTCTCCATAGTCATGTGATCAAGGCTTTAAACTTTAAATTAGCAACACACAGAGCACTGCCCTGACTCATCCAGCTACACTAATCCAAGACGATGGCCATGGAGTTCGAGACAGCTTTGTTCTCATGTCTCGCAGCACACGCAAGCTCAAATGACTCCACATTTTACACAAATATTGCTAAGTGTTATGCAACATAACTACTATGTTATTGCGCAACTGGAAGTACTGTGATGCAAAATACATCACTTCCTTTCTTTGTCTCCACCAGGCCGAAGGCATGGGGAGAGAGTATGTTTTGCACTCCGTCCGTGTGTGTGTGTGTCCTTCCGTCCGTCCTTCCGTCCGTCCGTTATCAGCTAATCTCCGGCACCGTTGGCCCGATCCATGCCAAACTTTGCACACACACTCCCTGGATGCCAACGACGAACCTCTGCCCCAAATATTCCTCAACGGCCTGTTATAGCGCCACCATGAGGCCGATTTAGGCAAAACACATTTCTGTAGATAACTCGTACACATTTTATCCATACATCACACAATTCGGTATACACTATCTCCATAGTCATGTGATCAACACAGATCTGCACAATTCCCCATCTTCCATCCTGATTGGCTAAGATTGGCTTCCAAAACTCACATTATTGGTCCGTTTCGAACAAAATGCCACAAATCACAAACACAGTGTCCAATTTCCATGAAATTATACACGCACATTTCCACTAGGCCGAGGACGACATGGCACATTTGTTTTCCCAAATCAGCCTCATGGTGGCGCTATAACAGGCCAATTCCTGTTTTTTTTTACCTATAACTGCATCGACAACTTATGTATGTGCACTCCCTAGAGGCCATGGAAAAACATTTTCCCTGCATCCCTCCACATCTGCCGGTTATAGCGCCACCATGAGGCCGATTTCTGCAAAACACATTGTTTATGTTAGTCGCACAGATTTCATCCAAATCTCACGCAAATCGGTACACATGATCTCTGTAGTGATGTGTTCAAGACGAGCCTGTTGGATTTCTCAGATTCTACACTGATTAGCTAAGATTGCCTTCCAAAGTTCTCAGGAGTAGCCCGTTTTGTACAAAATGCTGCACATGTCCTGCTCATCCAGAATTCTATCCTCAGAGATGCTATGAGTGATCTGGCTCTGCATTTCCTCAACAAAATGAAGAAAATTGTTGCAAGAAACAAACAAACAAAAAAACATGTTTATATTACTCCTAAACATTTTGCCAAACATCACACACACTCCTATCCTCCTGGTGGAGACCTGTGCCCAGAAGGGCACTTTTTCTAGTTTTTTCTCCATTCTTCCCCCCATTTTTGAGGGGCGCCAGCCCCTCCTATATTCAGCTTAAATTTTGTCCTAACGGAGAATGGAGAATTTACGTCATAGGTGTCTGAGCAAATCGGCTATTTTGTAATTTTTGTCCTAACACAAACATGAAATGCCATTGACAATGAAATTATAATTTACATCAGATGTAGACGAGCAAATCGGCTATTTTCGTCCTACACAAAGATTAAATTCCCATTGACAATGAATGGAGAATTTACGTCATATGTGTCTGAGCAAATCGACATGTTACGTCATGATGATGTACGATGATAAGAGCGCCCCTCACTTCACACGGGTGAGAATTTATTTTGTCTTGTCGAGCTTCTGGTTGCTTTAATAGATATAGACCAACACTGAAGAGTCACTATCGAGCAGTGAAACGGCAGCAGTGTCAGTGCATGCCATCCCTAATCTCTCAAGACAGAGTTTCAATTTGCAACGAAGATCTGTCAGCAGCACGATAGTTGAACTGTACAGCTCCTGAGGGATTCGCCCTTGAGGATAGAAGCAGTTTAAACCAAGACCTTAGGCCCATTCTACAAAATGTCTTGTGAATCCTAACAGTTTCATATAAAACCTATGTTTCTGTCAGTGGTTCTCAAACGTTTTCAGGTCAAGGACCTCAAATATTATTATGTACTGTAATTGTCCACCGGACCCCCATCTGAAAATGTGGGTACTGTGTTTTCCTGCCACCAGACACCACACTAACCCGGTGGGCACGGAGTGGCGTTGGAAGATGGACCCTGCTGAGACCATCCTCCAGGAGTCTGTAGAGAAACACCAGAACATGATCCACGGGTTCAGAGGTCAGTACTGCTACTACAGCTAATGGATCTCATATCACTCTCTCTCTCTGCTTTGCACCCTGTCTGTCCGTCCGTCCGTCTATCTCCGTCACCGCTGACCCGATCAACGTGAATTTGTGCGCGCACACACACACACACACACACACACACACACACACGATCCCTGGACACCAGAGCAGAATCTCTGCCCCAATGTTTCACATCTGTACACATCTGTACACACTCAGTATCTCTTCTATAGTAATTTAACCAAACTGGTCTGTCGGAATTGTCATATTCCATCGTTAGCCAAGATTGGCTTCTAAAGTTTGCCGGAGTGGTTAATTTTGAACAAAATGCCTCATCATGATAATTAGCGAAAGGTAGCTACATTTGTGGCAAATCTGCTAAATAAATGCTTACAGCTTTCTTCACAGATGTGTTCATAAAGGTGTCTACTATATCACCTCTCAATTTGTTCCAAGTCAACTCCCTTTGGAAACTTTGTGACAGCTTCTGAAAGTTGGGCTACCATTAACTCATCCATCGCCAGGAACGCTTAGCACCCCCAGGGTGCTAAGAGGCAATAATGCATTAAGGTGTTTTGGGGATTTTTATTAATTAATAATCGTATTATGGATGGTTTTTAGCCCAAGTGTGCCCCCAAAATTGCACCTCACTTCACACGTGTGATTTTAATTTATTCTTTTGTGTGCTTGGTTTGGTTGTTTCGGGTACATTAGACATGGCTGCCAGTTCCCACCTGATGTCGTGTGGGAGTTCAGAGTGATCCAGACCGTACTGAATAACTGCTAACTTACATAACGTCTTCAGACTTGGACTCAAGTCTAAGATATACAGGTTAGAAAGTGTGTCCAATCCTCCAAAGAGGATCATACGATCTCCCACAATGCAACATCTCCGAAAATTCGTTGGACACAGGCCTTTCCCATTGGGCTCCACCTTCTTCCAGGAGAAGGTCTCTGGACTGAATTTCCACAGACAGTTCAGGGGGGGGGAGACAAATAATTAGAAGAAAAAAGGGCAGGGTACAACACTGTGTACACTTTTTGAGGGGCGCTAGCCCCTCCTATGTCCAGCTTTTAGCGTAAGATGACATGTGCTTCTCTCTCCCCGGCACCTTGGACTAATTACAGTATCCCTCTCAATATTTCTACTATCTTCCCATAGATGGTGCGATGACAATCTTGTTATATTGTACGTAAATGCTATAGTTAGCACAGTTTGTGGAGCATGCCACACCAACATTTCGCTGGTTGTACCTGTAGAGAGTGACAAAGACTCTTGAATCTGAATCTTACATAACTGGAGTGTCGATAAGATAAACTATACGATAAAAATATAAAACTGAGGGATACATTTAGTTGTCACATCACTGTCATCCTTGCCATGTATATGTGCACATGCTTGCTCACGCACACACACACACACACACACACACACACACACACACACACACACACACACACACACACACACACACACACACACACACGCGCGCACACCTAATGATTGTGCGCCACCAGTTTTCTTCACAAACAGAAGATAACTTGTTTTGACAGGTTCTTCTGACACAATTTGCCAAACAGTCTTCTCTTTGTGACAGATTATATAAAATGTGTTTTGAGCAATTTGTTATATCCCTTCAATTTGGGATTAAGACATGTCGGTTGTTTTAAGGATAACTTTGAGTTCTTAAAATAGTTTGTCCGGAGGCAATGTCCACCTCAACCACACAATTGCACAATTGCAAAAAAATAGCATAACCAATACAAAAGGATATTATATAATACCTAAAAACCTCAAAAATATCTATTAAAGGACGACTTCACCACTTTGCGACCTATCTTCATATAATAGGTCCAATCCAATCCAATCCAATCCAACTTTATTTATAGAGCACATTTAAAAACAACAGAGTTGACCAAAGTGCTTTACATAACAAATAAAAGTGCACAAAATCGTCAAACATATTATAGAGATACAAATATACAACAGAGTGGAGAAAAACAAAACAAACAATAAAACAAAAGATAAAAATAAAATAAAATAAAATAAAAACATAAATAAAAAATAACTCACTCTGGGGTAAAAGCTTGGGAATAAAAAAGTGTTTTAAGACGGGATTTAAAAATATGGATAGAGGGGGACAGTTTTACCAAGAGGGGGAGTTCATTCCACAGTTTAGGGGCAGCTACCGAAAAGGCACGATCTCCCCTAAGTCTCAGTTTTGCCTTTGGGACCTCCAGCAGAAGCTTGTTAGCTGATCTTAATGATTTTTCTGGGACATACAATTTTAAAAGATCTGAAATATAAGGAGGTGCTAGCCCATTAAGGGATTTAAAAACAAACAATAAAATATTAAACTTGATCCTAAAACATACAGGGAGCCAGTGCAGTGAAGCTAAAATGGGGGAAATGTGGTCACGCCTTCTTGTGCCTGTCAGAAGGCGTGCAGCAGCATTTTGCACTAGTTGCAATCTATAAATGCAGCCCTTGCTAGCCCCAATATAAAGTGCATTGCAGTAATCCAGGCGGGTAGTGATAAAAGCATGTATGACTTTTTCAAAATCTAAAAAAGTTAAAAAAGGCTTCACCTTAGATAAAATCCTGAGCTGGAAAAAAGCTGATTTTAAAACTAAATTCACCTGTTTATCCATTAAAAAGTCACTGTCCATTCTTACACCAAGGTTGGTTACGGTGGGTTTAATATATTGTGCCAGGGGGCCGAGGTCCACTTCGGACATATTTGCAGCAAGACTGGGTTTAAAAATTATAATCTCTGTTTTGCTCTCATTCAAATTTAAAAAAATTAAAGCCATCCAGGCTTTAATGTCATCCAGACATTCCAGGAGTTGGCTTGGTGGTACAGTCTCGCTTGATGGGGAGGTAGATTTGGGAGTCGTCTGCATAAAAATGGAAGGACATGCCATGTTTGCGTAAAATTGACCCTAGGGGGAGTAAATAAAGTGCAAAAAGAATGGGCCCAAGGATTGAGCCCTGGGGCACCCCATAGGGGAGGGGGGCAGAAGATGACATTAACCCACCGGTGCTGACGGTGAAGCTTCTCCCAGTGACATACGACCTAAACCAATCCAGTGCTGTTCCCTTTATACCCACCCAGTGCTCAAGACGTGAAATTAGGATAGTGTGGTCAATCGTGTCAAAAGCGGCCGTAAGATCTAAAAGCAATAAAACCGCAAAATTGCCAGAATCTGTAGTTATTAAAAGATCATTAAAAACTCTTAAAAGTGCTGACTCAGTGCTATGAAGTGGTTTAAAACCGGACTGGAACCTCTCAAAAATACCGTTTCTATCAATAAAATCCTGGATTTGTAAAAGTACGACTTTCTCTAGAATCTTTGAAATGAAAGTTAGTTTAGAAATGGGTCTAAAATTAGAGAGAATTGTGGTATCTAGGTTTGTTTTTTTAATTAAAGGTTGCACTACTGCCTGTTTAAAATATGTTGGTACAATACCAGAAACTAAGCTGCTGTTTAAAATATGCTGGATGTTGGGTCCAACAGTGTCCCACACCTCTTTAAGTAGGCGGGGGGGGATACTATCTGTGGGACAGGATGAGGGTTTTAATTTAGAAACGATGGTCGCAAGGGAGGGAAGGGAGGCGGCTTCAAAGTGAGTAAAAGTGGCAGTGGAAGTAAAATTGATGGACGGGTCAAACGAAGGGGGAGTAATATGGGCTCTAATTGTAGTGATTTTATTTACAAAATACCTCTCTGAGCCCTCCCCAGAGGTCTCTGGGGAGGGCTCAGAGAGGTCAGCTTGGGGTGGGTTTAAGAAAGAATTAATTGTGCTAAAAAGTACTCTGGGTTTATGACAATTAGTTAAAATAATCTTGGAAAAGTGCTTCGTTTTTTCAGCCTTAACAATTTTCTGGTAGCAGTTCCAGCTTTCCCTTAAAGTAGTGAAGGAGATTTGTTGTTTGTCTCTCTTCCACCTGCGTTCAGCTCGTCTACATACCTGTCTAGCAGCACGAGTGGTGTCATTTAGCCATGGTTCTGATTGGAGTTTAGGATGCATAACTTTCTTTGGAGCAACTGTGTCGAGGATGATTGGACAGGTGGAGAGAAAAGAAGAGGTTAAAACCTCAGCACCACGGGATGTTATTGAAGCCTCAATAACATTTAAAAAGTCTTTGACTTGTGGCATAGTGGGACAACAAATGTGTGTGTTCATGTCGCCAACAATCAGGACCTTGTCATACTTTGGCATAACTTCAGCTAGGAGCTCAGAGAACTCATGTATGAAGTCCTTATTATATTGAGGATGCCGGTATACAACAGCACATACAATTGGGTGTGAGTGACCCAGCTCAAACATGCTTAGTTCAAAGCTGTTAAATGAAATGGATAAAAGTTGTTTACACTTAACTCTTTGAGAGTTTCAAGGATTTCTATATAGTTTGTAGACTTCTCTATGGCATAATCCCGTTTTTGAATGATTTATTGAAAATTCTCTGTTGTGAATGTGTGACAACGAAAGACCTTCAGAGAAAGCTTGACTTGTCTGCTTCCAGGAAAAAAATGAACTGAGTTGATAAAATGTTTAGTTTTTGTGTTGGAAGCCATTTAAAAGAGCCTGCATTTACACTGGGTAGTGTTTCTAGGACAACAAAAAAAGTTATGCCCGGTTGAAGTTTTATTTTCTAAATAACTTTTTTTCTGCTGGGCGTACATAGCCATGCAATATCTAATTTTAAAGGGTGAGTTGTCTAGTTCAATTAAAATAAAATAAAAAGTTTCTCACATGTACCACTGTAGATATTTTGCCATCTATAAATAGCATGGTCAGTCATGATCAATCTGACCTATCCAGCTAAAAGTCCCCCTAGCTCTGAATTGGAACATCATATAAACTCAATTCTTTTTTGGGGTAAAATTAGACATTCTAACGCACATTTTGATATATACCATGTTTACATAGTCTTACCAGTACCTTGTCTATTCATGCATGTATCTCAAAAACCTGTTGTGAAGAAACAGTTTTGATAAAAAACACATCCAAGGACATTGTTTTGATATGACTTTGTGCCCATGATATGTATCAAAATATAGACTTGAATGTATACTGTATTATAACAAAAAATTGGGTTCTTACCATCTACCGTTACAGAGTAAATCACAGTTGAAACTCGCTTAGTCAAACCATAAACCTCAGAATAGTGAACAAAATAGCCATGACAGGTCTAACTCATTGTAAAAGCGTCTTTTATTTTTTATGACTACTAACATAATACAATTATAATAAATATTACAGAAAATAAATAGGCCTACATACAAAACAGTTGTCCCCAAACTCCCCAGTGTCCCCAAACCACTGCATTCCAGTTGACGGTGTGTGTGTGTGTAGGCTAAATTTAAAAAAAACAACAACAACTGAAATGAATGAATGCATCCGGTTCAGTGTCGGAGAACTCCATCGCAGTCTTGACTCTTCGTCTTCATCATCATCATCATCATCATCATCATCATCATCATCATCATCATCATCATCATCATCATCATCATCATCATCATCATCATCCTCCTCCTCCTCCTCCTCCTCCTCCTCCTCCTCCTCCTCCTCCTCCTCCTCATCTGATGCCAGTTCTAAATATATAGAAATAAACATTTAGCTGTAGTCAGCCCGGCCAATAGCCAGTTGGGGGGGGGGGGGGGGAACGTAGGCTATCTGACATCATCGTCATCATCATCATCACACGGAGACACACTAAACAATGTACAATCATGATTGTATACAATATACAATGAATGCTATTATCATGCAAGCTCATACGTCAATGAAACGTCATACAGATCTTATATAATACGCTACTGTTAGCAGTTTCTGTATTGACCTGTGCCTTCCTTGAACTGTACCCATTCTGCAATCTGACAACAACAATCAATCAATCAGTCCCTCTGTTCTCCCATTCTCTAATGCACAACTTTTTCTTTTTGCTCACTTGTATGTTTCTTTCACTTGACTCGCTGTTTTTTCCACTCTTACTATTGAAACGTGGCCTATGCCTGTTGAAAACGATGCCCGTAGAGAGCACCTTCCCCTCCTCTCATTTAGTGTTGATTTTGATTTTAGTCATAGTCTTTTGAATAGAATTGCATTTAGTTTTAGTCACATTTTAGTCACCTGGAATGTTTTAGTGTTTTACTAAATCTAAGGTTGCTTTTGACAACTGAAATGTATGTTGGTGGGCCTTTGAGGGCTTTGTACACTTGGAATACTGTGACATCAAATTGATGCCATTAGGGATCTCTATTATTATGGCCATAAAATGTTCCTACACACACCGAGTTTGAAGTCGATCGATTGGTCGTTCCTCAAGATACTCCAAGGACAGACACATGACACACACACACACATGCAGAAATGTTCGTAATTTATTGTCAGAGCACCCTTGTACTACACTGGCTCCAGCCCCCTGAATCGCTAGCCACGCCCATTAAAACAAATGTTCGGGCCATTCAGGTCTGGTGACTCTATGGCAGCCTTGGTTAAAAATCGGATACCGCTGCCACGTTTCAACTTGAAGGGCTTTCAGTCTGAATAATGACGTGAAACTAAATGAAAATTCAGTCTGAGTGTCGGGTTACCCTTGCACTCGACTGTCTGTATGTGATCTCACAGACCACCACCTTCCCTCGGGTCCTCGACTTCTCTGTGACACGCACACTGAGTCTGAGCTTGATTGGTTGGCCCTGGCTCTCGAGGCTGACTGACTCATTCTCTGACTCACTCACTCACTCACTTGCACACACGCACCCATGCATGCATGCACACACGCACACACGCACCCATGCACCCATGCATGCATGCACACACGCACGCGCGCACATACTCAGAGGAGCAAAAAGTTACTGAATTGTATCGTGTTACAGACAACCATTTGTAGTTGAAAACCACAGATAGATAACACAGAACTCACCGTTTCTGGGTCTTATAACATACACCAGGGGTGCCAAAAAGGTAGATTGTGATCTACCAGTAGATCACACTGGTAGACCACATGACATGCCCCTAAAATAAATAATTTAAATAAAAACAAAAACTATTTTTGGCATGTCCCACTTGGATTAAAGTGACTTCACTTGATTAATAGACAAAAAGGGAAGCTCAAACCCAAAATGCAATACTTTGTTTTCAAGAGTGTTTCTCACAAACGCCAGTATTACAAAGTTATTTCTATTTCCCATTCCAAGTGCGTTTGCCTAATATGTAACTATTTTCAGCAATAGGATAATATATATTTTTGGTGGGTAGATCTGGTTGAGCTGGTCATTTTAAAAGTAGCTCTCAAGTCTAAAAAGTGTGGGCACCCCTGACATACACCCTCCTCCAAGCGACCCAATCAATAATAATGAATTTCATTTGTATAGAGCTTTTCCAAGTGCTCAAAGCGCTTTACAATGGTTAATTCATTCATACATTGGGAGGTGAAGCGGCGAACAGTCGACGTCAGTGTCCTCACTTCCCACATTCACACACCAAGGGTGGCAAGCTCACACCGACCGACTCATTGGAGGCAATGTAGGGTTCAGTGTCTTGCCCAAGGACACTTCGACATGTGGACAGGAGGAGCCGGGATTCTAACCGCCGACCCAGGGATCATTGGACGACCTGCTCTACCTCCTGAGCCACAGCCGGCCGGGGTCTGATCAAGACTGATCAGCCCACACTGTCGAAACAAACAAATCACTGGCTTCCTTTAAAACCCGTCTGTAAATTCACGCTTCCTATCATAGTTCGTTGACGGTAGTTTTGAAGCCTTTGTTACTTTTCAATTAGTGTAGGCAAAATCTAAGCCTTTGCTTAGATTCCCCCACCTCCCCCACCCCTTTTTCCAGTTTGTCCGATGTTTTCAGTATTGTAAAACCAATGCTTAGGATGGATGGATGGATGGATGGATGGATGGATGGATGCGTCAAATTAACCTTTTATTTGACCTTTCTTTGTGTCTCCAGGTGTTCCTGGAGTGCTTCCAGAACGCTATGAGGAAGGCATGGCTGTCAAACACTGTGCCTTGTCCCTGGTGGGGGAGCCAATCATGTACCCCGAAATCAACACTTTCCTCCGCCTCCTTCATACGCGTCGCATCTCCAGCTTCCTCGTCACCAACGCACAGTTCCCCGAGGAAATCAGGTAGGGGCGCACAACACTCTAGTCTTAACTGCCAAAGCAAAGCAAAGCAAAGTTCTTTGTTTACCCAGGGAAGTGGACTAAGCTCGAGATGCTTGTTTACAGCCACACCCTGCTCATAGAACATTTCATGGTAGGGGTTCAATGCCTTGCTCAAGGGCACTTCAGCGGTGGTAATTTTAACGTGCTGGTCCGGGGATTCGAACTGGCGACCTTCCGGTATCAAGACCGCTCCGCAAACCGTTCGGCCACCACTGCCACCGCTGTCCATGTTCACAGTTCCCCCAGGAAATCAGGTAGGGGCGCACAACACTCTAGTCTTAACTGCCCATGTTCACAGTTCACAGTTCACAGTTCCCCGAGGAAATCAGGTAGGGGCTCACAACACTCTAGTCTTCACTGCCCATGTTCACAGTTCCCCCAGGACATCAGGTAGGGGCGCACAACACTCTAGTCTTAACTGCCCATGTCCACAGTTCCCCCAGGAAATCAGGTAGGGGCGCACAACACTCTAGTCTTAACTGCCCATGTTCACAGTTCCCCCAGGAAATCAGGTAGGGGCGCACAACACTCTTAACTGCCCATGACGGAGATCTCCATCTTTTCATGCTTTATATTTGTTTGATATCGGCGAGCGCTACACTGCTGTCTATGAGCGTCTATTGCACAACATTCAAAACCAGAAGTCGTTGGTCGGTCGGCAAAACAACAGCGAGCCCAAATCTTCTCCCGCCGATTTCTCTGAATCTAAATCACAGATTACGATTATAATCAAAACACATATTTTTGACGGCCCATCACGGTCCCGTCGCTAGTCGCAGTAAAATAATTCATGCCTTGGGTGGTCGGCAATCATCCCATGATGGATTTCGTTAACCGTTATGCTACTTATTTACAGTTATTTACTTAACTGATTACCTCACAAAGGTGAGCAACTCCCACAGCCACAACACTAGAGGGAGCATAAATAATGATCTGGTGCCACCCACATTTAGAACAAATATGGGTAAATTCACTTTTCACAGCACTGCCACTCAGGTGTGGAATGCCCTGCCCCCTTCCCTCAAAACAAACAAATCACTGGCTTCCTTTAAAACCCTTCTGTAAATTCACGCTTCCTATCATAGTCTGGAAGGACTGTAGGTGTGTGGTAATGCATTCACCAAAATTGAATAGCAAGTTGTCATCGACAGATCATAATGGCAGCATGGAAAAACATTCAGAGCCGATTGGTCCAGCGGTTTGCAACATTAGGCCCAAACAAAGACACACACAGGCTGAAAAAAAGACCCTCACCCATCTTCAGCTCTTTGAGATATTAAAATAGAAATGGAAAACATATCTTCAAAGGACACTAGTTACAGCGGCATACATACACGGTAGAGCTTTATTAGTTGTCTTTGCTTAATTTGAATTGCTGAATATTGTATAGTTGCACCCAACTATTGTGCACTCAATCTTCAAAGCCGGTCTGTACAGAGCCTTACAGGCTCACAAATAACATTGCAAATCATCACACAGCTGTGTGGCTGACTGCCTGTTACCAATTTCTCCTTCTGTCTCTCTGTGTCTGACTGCTATTCAGAACAGGCATACGTGGGTCCTTGAAGTATATCCTCTTGTGCACCTTATGAAAAATACATACATAACTAAAAAGCCATTCTAGCCTTGTAGGGCTTTGTGTGCACTGATGTGAAACCTTCAAAGACACAGAAGCACGCGTGCTTTTATTTTGTGTGCTGCACAATGAGAAGAGAAGAGAGTTCTGCGTCCTTTGTGGGAGGGAAGTCGCGACTCTTTTTGATACAGAGACAGTCATGGCGGCAAGACTAACTGTTCAGGAGAGGAGAAAAACTGATTTCCTTTTTTTATGCAAAATGAGTTAATGGCACAGGCAGACTCTTCACATGTATTCTTCACAGAGCATGTCTGAAATAAATGTCAGAGCTGAAATCGACATGTAAATATGAAATAAATGCTTAAACATGTAGCTAGGTGTAATGTTAGAGTCCACGGAAGTGAACCTTTCAAGCCTGTTTTCTCAACTTGCTGTTTTCTGCAAGACATATTACTCTATAAGCCATATCTCCAAAACTGGTGGGTCAAACTGAACAACCAATATGTCAATTTGATGTGAATCCGATTCCGGCGAGCCGCCCCACGTCCGAAACGGTTGAGAAATGACAGTTACCGTGTGGGGGTCCCTCTACTGTACCCTCTACTGTACTGTACTGTCACTGTACTGTACTGTACTGTACTGGCACACCTGAAATCACCATATATACAGTTAATATGTGCGTGTGTGTTTATGTGTGTGTTAGGTTGCGCACAGGTGGTGAAAAACAACCATGCTGTTTTCATGCTCAGACATACATACCCAGGCAGCCAGCCAGCTACCCACACACATAGTCACTTAAGGAAGTGGTTTGCACCACTTAAAACGATTTTATTTTCCCCTCAATGACTTAGCCTCGGTCAGAAGCGGTCACTAATGTCTTTTTTTGTGCCCCACACAGTCACTGTAATTACAGCATCATTCAAACAACACTTTATGAAGACAAAACATCTGTTTGACCACGAATGTTCCTGCACACATTTGTGTCGCCCAATTCGACTGGGGCTTGTGAACAGCCATATACTGCGTGCAGCTAGTAATTTCCGTTTTGGAATGATACTCTTGTGTTGTCCTCTCTTAATGTAAATCGCTCTGGATTAATTTAATATACTTTAAAATTAATCCATGCCTAAATTGTAAATCTATTGTCCTTTCACCTTTTGTCTAGCTCTTTGAACATAATTTATGCTGAACTTATCAAGACAAGGAAAGCACGGCACAATGTGCTTTACATGCAGAATAATGAGTAGGCTTCTAGTCACACACCCTGAATAAGAACTACATGGGTCGAAAGTCGAAACCGGTCAACGTCCTTAGAATGACTTTTTGGAAAGTTTTTATTTTGCTATAACGAAAATAACATTGCCTGGATGCAACTGGGACGTATCCTCAGTGATGTATCCCAAGGTCATCGGGGTTTCGGGTCTCTCGAACATCATACCCCTCACTCGGGTGACCCAGCCGGGGTGATCAAGTCCCGATTTACGTCCCAGTAGCTACCCTCGATCAGACCACTAGGGAAAGACAGGGCCGCATAATCCGTTGGGACCACTCCGGAACTAATATGCCGGGACTGAGAGGTACAATTCTGGTATGTGGAGGGACTAGGCTCTGTGGGTTGCCTCCTGTCCGGGCCCCTCCTACGTCTCACCAGGTCCACTCCTGCTCTCACCAGGAGTACCGCCAGGACCTGTGCGTTGCACCAGACACTTCATTCAGGAGTGGTGGATTCTTGAGCCGCAGTGGTTCTGCAGGCTCCACCGCTGGGCAACGGTAGTACTGCAGACTCCACTTGCGGCTCGAATGGCCCTCCTAAAGGCCTCATCGAAGGCTTACATTATGCCCTAAGACAGGGGTTCTCAACGTTTTTGGCTGGGGACCCCCGGAAATGCTTTGGCCATGTCTCGCGACCCCCGCCCCCCCTCCCCACCACCAATACAAACTGACTGCAAAAATAACCTTTATAATACAGAAAATACATCGTAAATTAATACTGAAACCAGATATAATCATTAAGAGAAGTTTATGCATGCACCACGTACTATGTAAACTCTTCATTTCCATTTTCCAGGCATTCAGTTACTCGTCTCGTCTTAAGTGTGCTTGGAGTTAGCTTAAATCCTTCCTCATAATCTAGGAGGCATTTAAAAAGAAAAATAGGAGATGGAAAAACTAAAAGAGGCATTGGAAAATTCCAAGTCAAATCGCAATTATGTTTTTACTTATGTTAGACTTAATATCTTTTTTTTAACCTCCACCCTGGATTAAATCTTCCTGTAATGTATCATAAATTCCATTATTAAATATCTGTAAATGTGTTATTTGTTAATACAAATGAAGTCACATTTAAAAACAGCCAACCAAAGTGATGTACAGAATGAGAAAAAACAAAATAAAAACACATTGCACACAAAAAAGCATCAAATAGAATAAATAGGCATCAAGTAAATAAAAATCACACCCGTGTGAACTGAGTGGTGCAAGGTCTTATATAGCCTGATCAACTGTGGTCTGACGTAATGTCAGTGACCATAGTAACCATGCTCATTCTTTTAGGCCCCACGTACAGGTACACACAAACACGGATACAAACAACCATAGCAACCATGCTCGTTTTTTTGGTTGCTAACCATAGCAACCATGCTCGTTTTTTTGGTACGAACAAACACGGGTACAACGCCAGTTGTTGGAGTGGTTTGCACCACTCAAAAAACAGGAGGATAGTAATCTGAGCATATGCTTCGAAACCTCATGGTGGGTCACGTCTGCCTGCTGCGTCACAATTAGTGATGCACTGAATATTCGGCCGCAGAAAATATTCAGCAGAAAATGGCTAAAAAATAAAAATGCATCGGCCTATTCGGTTTCAGCCCGAATAGGCAAAAAATATCACTGAATAGTGTATGCAATTAATGCATTCAAAAGAGCTGAATAAATGTTTTATGGACCCATAATAGTGATTATTATTTAAGTTAAGTTTTGCCATAACCATTTATTTTGCCATAAATCAGGTAGCTTTAAGGTAGGGCCATGACAGCAATGGTAGGAAAAAAAGATATATAATATTAATCATATTCGTATATTCGGTTTTCGGCCAACTGTTTCCTATATTCGGTATTCGGTTTCGGCCAATAATTTCCCTTTCGGTGCATCCCTAGTCACAATGTCTTTGGCTGCCTCAGCTGTCATTATGCCGACTCTCCCTGGGCCACCAGAATACAGGCAAAGGCATGGAACAGCAGCCATGGATCCATCATCTTGATACTGTCAGGGACCAGCTGTCTGAATTTATTGAGTCTGACGCCCCAGACATTACTTTGATTGGAAACTCTTCAAGTCTTCACACTTGTGATAAGGAGGTGTGTGTGTGTGTGTGTGTGTGTGTGTGTGTGTGTGTGTGTGTGTGTGTGTGTGTGTGTGCGTGTGCGTGTGCGCGTGCGCGTGTGCGTGTGCGCGTGCGCGCGTGCGTGCGTGTGGAAACAAAGTGCAGATTTGGGGGATTTGACTTGTAATAGTAGTCGAATATGTGATTATTCGCCGGTGAAATATCATATTTTTTTACATCTTTTCTTTCACCCAGAATTTTTTTTAGTTATGGGCCGTTGAATAAAGCTTGTTTCGACCAAAAGCACAATCTGAGAAAAGAATCCGAGATTAATGTATTTTTGTGTCAATCTGTTTACATTGAGGCGGATGGAGACAGGGTTTTCACTTCTGGTTAATTTCTGGTTGTATCCGTCACCTATAGTCAATGTGTTGAGAGAGCAGCTAGCCTTTAAACCACTGAAGTCTTCTCCTTAACGTGTTGAGGTGCAACAATGTTAAGTTCACCCAGAACGTTAGTACAGTATAACCTCTCGAGCAAGGCCAAATTTAGGTTCTGAGAACCTTATCTGAAACAAAGTTGTAGCATAATGGAGAATAAAAAGAGTCCTGAACACGTGAAATGTGCTACAGGCACTGACATGTCATGTCAAAATGTTTTCCTGTTCATGTCGATTATTTCCTTGCTTATACAGTAGTTACGATGTGTCTTAATCCACCGCTAAATGGCAGTAGCAATAGTTCAGCACAGGCCACCATAGATTTGTTCTATTTTTTAGAACGAGAGTTGTAAGATGAAGTCATGATTATAATGTTATCAATTTAAGCCCCTTTTAAAATAAGTTAAAAACGTCTTTGGCCTGGAGGCACTTTGTGAAAAAGAAGTCAAATAAGTACTTGGCCTAGAATTAATGAGAGTGCAAAATCTCTCTTGGAAGAGCCACCCATCGACTTCTCTAACCTTCCCTGTGTTTCTTCACTAGTCCGATCCAGAAGAACACAGTTTTACGCGAGGGACAAATGCATCAGTAAGCAGGAACTGGGGATGGCAATGAAGGACCCGGGTTGTCTGGCGGCGTTGCATTGTGAAATCCATGATCTCGAACCGCGGTTGAAAAATGATGATGACGGTGTCTTAACTAAATTCTTACTGAGATGTTAAAGCAAAGTCCTTGTTCCCTTTAGGACGTTGGTGCCGGTCACCCAGCTATACGTGAGTGTGGATGCCAGCACCAAGGACAGCCTGAAAAAGATCGACCGGCCACTTTTCAAGGACTTCTGGCCACGGTTCCTGGGCAGCCTGAAGGCTCTGGGGGAGAAGGTTAGTCCGCCTCACATCACAGTCACTCCTGTTAGAAAACTGGAGCTAGTGTTAGTAGTAGTGCTTGAAATACATAATTATGTCCATTAAGTCCAGTCTGGTCTTATGCGCTTGAGTTGAGTGCGTTAACTCATTCGCCGCGAACATCGCCATCTGGTGGCTGAATTTACAGAGAAAAAAAAACAATTGCCTAACGATGATGTCACTGGTGGACGTGTTTCTGAACTGCCCACAGCCCTCCTATGAGACACAGACTGAGTAGAGAAAAATGGTGGTATTTTATCATGAACATTGGTGAGGACCAATTATATGAAGATAGGTTGAAAAGTGGTATTATGGTTGGAATGAGGCACAGGTTGTAATATTGTTTATTTGATCTTATTTTGATTACCAAATGCTGTGATGTGATGTAGAACAGTGTTTCCCAACCTTTTTTGTCCCAGGGCACACTTTTCATAGCCTAACAATCTCGTGGCACACCTAGATATACGGGGGGTGTATGTGCGTATGTATATATATATATATATATATATATATATATAGTTAAACGTATTTGATACCAAACACATTATACTTTTGACAGAGTAAAACTTCTTTGAACCCACAGTGCCTCAGTTTCATCAATTTATTTTTGAAAACTCATATACAAAATATAGCACACACATGTTCAATTTGTCAATGCAAAGTAATACTTCTAAATAAAAAAATGAGTTGTAAAAACAAGAACAAAAATCGTTTGCCACAATACAATGGTCTTAAACTTGAGCACTTTTGTACAAAAAAAAAAATCGCAAAAAAATATTTGATAAAAAGAAAAGAAAAGATGTTTGGCAAGTTCTGTCTTAGTGTGAACCTTGAGCTTGTTTTCCTGAACAAAGAGTTTTTATCCTGGCTGAGACGTTGGACAAACTGACACGGAGCTCCTCATCAACTGCTCTCAGGCTCTCTCTGTGTTTGTTTTTTATGCAAGTCAGGCTTGAAAAGCTAAGCTCACACAGGTAGGTTGTGGAAAAGGGGAGCAGCACTGCCATTGCTCTGTCTGTGATGGCTGGATATTCTTTGCCAACAGCCAACCAAAACCTGTCCAGGCTTAGCTCCTTGAATTTCCTTTTCCATTCATAGTCCCCCTGTATGTCCAATAACTGCTCTCGCTCCAGCATTGGGCTGTTCACGTTTGCCGCGTCCAATGGGTCACGGACCCAGTCAAAGTCTTCGGTGGAAACTGGGGGCAAATAAATTGCAAATTTGTCCTCGAGAGTTTCCAGATGCTCAGAAATGACCCCACACAATTCACGATTGTTTTTGTATCCAGCGTTGCTGCAAGGAAACATGTCTAGCTTTCCCTTGCTTGCAGCCTGCCGCCAGATGGCGAGTTTTTTCCGAAATGTGTTCAGTTTTGTCGTGCTTGTAAGAATATTCTCATTTCGCCCTTGCATTTTCCTGTTCAGTTAATTCAGATGGATAAAAATATCCGCCATGTATGCTAGTCTTGCACACCAGTACTCATTTGCAAACAGTTCGGCATATTTGGATTGCTCAGCCGACAGAAAGCACTTTAATTCCTCCCTCAGTTCATATACACGCGACAAAACTTTTCCTCTGGAAAGCCATCGAACTTCGGTGTGCAGCAGAGTTTGATGTTCCGCCTCCATTTCCTCGCACAGTGTGGCAAACAGCCGGCTTTTCAGTGGTCTCGCTTTAATAAAGTTAACGACGCTTACTGCATCATCCAACACAACTGACAGGTCTTTTGGTAAAGTCTTTGCAACCAGCGCCTCACGGTGTAAAAAACAGTGTGTAGCCATGACGTCAGGATTAATCTCTTTCACTCGGCTAACAAATCCCTTGTATCGCCCGGTCATAGCTGCCGCTCCATCAGTGCACACACTGACAGTCTTCCCAGCTTAAATTCCATTTCTCCAAATATTCCGATGTCACCCGGAAAACTTCCTCTCCTGTTTTAATTCCAGGCAGTTGTTTGCAAAACAGGTAATTCTCTCTGATGAAGTCACCATCCGCGTCAGAATCAATGAATCTCACGTTTGCCAACAGCTGTGCGTGTCCACTTATATCTGTTGATTCATCCACTTGCAGTGCAAATTTTCCACTCGTCATAATTTTGTGTATGACAACACTCTCTATGTCTGCAGACTAGGCATGCCGCGGTTTACCGAATTTCGGTAATACCGCGACAGGAACAGCCACGGTGTTGATACCGTGAGATTTCCGAGCTTACGGTATTTTAATACAGCGTTGGTGGGCGGCGCATGCTGCGCGCATGCAGTGCAACTCCACTCCCAGACTAAGGCAAAACATTTATTTTCACCACACAGCTGCAGTAGATTGAAAAGTTGCTTCCTACCTTTGAGTTAGTGTTGCTGAAAGACACCCAGATCCAATTGTATATTCCATATTTCCACATGTACTAAACTAAAAGTGTGAACTGTCAACACAGAGACACGCAGTTGTGACCATGCGCAGATTGCACTACCTGGAGCAGATTGCTCCAGCGTGCAGGGTACAAAACGGCCATTAGGGGGAGCCATAGTACAGTGAAATACAGTGGGGAATAGCTATTGATTTATTGATTGAATACTTTATTGGCAGAAATGTAATCACTATAGGGTACAGTCAAACACATGTCCAAAGGGATCACTGAAAAAAGTCCTTGCAGTCTTGTTTCCATTCGGTCCTGGTTAACCAATTCATAATCATGACAAGTCACATGACAAATAACAAAATTCAAATTATCATAAAAGGTAAAAATATGTAGACCTACAGGTTGGGGAACAAAAAAGGGCTTATAAGGAGGTGGGGGTAGTCACTAGACATAGGTGGGGGGGGGGGAATCTTTTTTTTTTTTTTTTAATATAAATACCGTGGAATACCGAGGTATAGGTTTTCAATACCGGCACCGTACCGTACTGTAAAATCTCATACCGTGGCATGCCTACTGCAGACATGTCTTCAATGCGTCGGCCAATTGTGTTATTTGAGAGTGGCACATTTGCTAATTCCTTTGCAGCATCTGGTGGCACCAAGCCCACATCACCTGCAAATTTGAATGAATTGGCTATTACTGTTTCTGCCAATGTATGTGGCATTTTTAACTTTGCCAACATCTCTGCGATTTGGTAGCTTAATTCCAGACCCTTTTCAGAAGTCTTTGTGGTACTGCGTATCAAGAGACTTGCCTGCTTCGCTGTGTCTTTCTCCTTTTTTTCTTTCAAACTCACGAAGGGGCCGCTGGCTGTGCCGTCGTCAGATGCAGGTGACCCGGTGGCGCTGTGTGTGCTGCTGTCGGGTTCTGGTGGTGTCTTTCTGGAGGGAGCGAAATGTAGCGTCTTCTGGATGCATCTCTTTTTGGCTGCTGGTTCCATCTTGTAATAGCTGTACAATGTGAGTGAGTGACAAGCTAGTCTGTGCCCCATTTATACAGTAAAGTTGCCAGGCGAGTACAGGTGATGGCCCCATGTACACAAAGACATACATTAGCATTAACATTCCTATGGCCGATGGTCGTTAGAGTCTATTGTTCCGTCGTTGTTGCACGTCTAATTAGACGTGTGACAACAACAACGACGCAACAATAGGAATCCTGCAGCTCAGTAGCTATTGCTTTCGGGGGAGGGTTAGTGTTACTTTCGGTCAAATCAGGCGCACACCTGGACACATCAAACGGCACACAGGTTGGGAAACACTGATGTAGAATATGTCACTAGTGGATAATGAGTGACTTTCGGTTGTATGTGGGTTGTTTTATGATGCTTGGATTATGTTGAACAAAGCTAGCGTATAGCGTCAAACCAACAACAACCCAGAGCTAGCCGGAAGCATGACGGAGGGGCAATAAAGAGACTCAGAGAGCAGACGTGGCTTTGCTTCTTAGACCATGGCTGAGAGAGCAGTGTCTTTATTTTCACTTCCCTATATACAGATCACGTGACCGGTATGAGGTCACGTGCTTTCAATAAAGGTATACATATAAATATACATACAGTGATATATATATACAGGCAATTAACGATCATACATTCCAACACCCCCACTTGATCGCGAATTGGTACACACAGAAACAACAACAAAAAAAAGAACCCTTGAAAGAGAAACAAACAAAAAAAAACCTTGGACTGTATGTTATTCTCCAAACATGAAACCCTCAAAATTTCTCAATTGACACAGCCTGGCTGGTTTTGCCATAACATCGGGAACCATTTGTTCAGTTGGACAATACCCGAGAATCACTTTACCATCATTGACAGTTGATCTTACAAAGTGGTATCTTATGTCAATATGTTTTGACCTCTGTCTCTGTACAGGATTTTTAGCTAACGCTATTGTACCTTGATTGTCCTCGTAAATCTTTGGCTGCATGTAATGAAATTCATCAATACATTGTAACAATTGAATCAAATACAAACACTCTTGTAGAGTTGCCGCTAAAGCCATGTACTCAGCTTCACAAGTTGAAAGTGCTACGGTGTATTGCTTTTTAGACCTCCATGAAATCAAAGGGCCCTCTGGGTTTAGGCTGACACAATAACCACTAGTGCTACGTCTGTCACTTGCATCCTCTGCCCAGTTTGCATCACTATATGCTATCAAGCCTAGTTCCTCACATTTCCTATAGCATAAGGATTTTTCCCTGGTTCCCTTCAGATATCTCAGCACATGTTTCACTGTGATCCACTGCTCTTCTGTTGGTTTAGAAAAATATTGTGAAAGTTTTCCCACTACAAAACTCAGATCTGGCCTGGTACAAGTAGTCAAGTATATTAGACTACCCACAACTTCCCTGTATTTTCTCACATCCCCCAATGACTCACTGCTGTCAGTGTAGTTCAGTTTTGCCTGTTGTTCTTGGCTTGCAGTCCTGCATGTCAAATCTAGTCAATATTTTGTCAACATATTTCCTTTGTGACATAGTCACATAATGTTCACCTTGTTCAAAATCAATACCAATGAAATGTTTCAATTTGCCTAAGTCTTTTGAATTGTTTAGATTCATCTGCATTTGTTTTTAAAGCATACACCCATCTACCCCCCACTATTTCTTTGCCTTCTGGCAGTTTAGTCAGGGTAAACGTGTCATTTTCCTTTAGTGATTCAATTTCCTCATCCATAGCTCTTGCCCATAACTTAGAGTCAGGTGATGCCATTGCCTGCTTTACTGTGTGTGGCACATCACAAATGACTCTATAACAATAATCAAAGGTTATGTCATCTAGGTCATCAGATTTTACTTGACACTCATAATCCTTTAAATACTGAGGTGGTTTCACTTTTCTTCTGGGATATGTTGCACTCTGGCCACTGTCACCTGCCTGAGCACTGACCAAATCATCCATCTCCCCTGCTTCTTGTTCCTGTATCTCACTGGTTCGGCCATCTTCACCTGCCTGAACATTTGCCAAATCACTCATTTCAACCACAACCTCTTGTTCTTGTGTCTCGTTAGTTTCCCTATCTTCAGGGAGGTGGTTTACAGTCCTTCCCCCACTGCAATCATCATCCCAATCTGTTTGGGTCTGAATCTCAATGACATTGCTTTGAATGAACTTTACCAATCTGTGCTTAGTTACCTTCCCAGTGTCGGGATAAAACACTAAATAGGCTGGGCTATTTTTATCATATCCTACAAATATCCCTTTTTCACATCGTGAATCCAACTTTTTCTTATTTTGTTTATATTTATAGCATGGGGACCCAAAAGTTCTCATTCTTGAAAGGTTTGGCCTCTTTCCTGTCAGCATGTAATATGGGGTCTGTCCTACACGCTTATTGAAACATCTATTTCGGATAACAGCAGCCGTCATTACCGCATATGTCCACAATTCCCTTGGTAATTTGCACTCAATCAGCATACATCTGGCCATCTCAAACAGCGTTCGCCAATTTCTTTCAGCTGTCCCATTCTGATGGGGTGAGTATGGAGCTGAGGTCTCATGTCTAATGGACTTTCCGCTTAACAATGCCTGAAAGTGACCAGAAGTATACTCAGTACCATTATCCGAACGAATACACTTAATTTTCCCATAGGGTGAAACATCGGCAATGTACTTCTCTGTAGCTTGGACTGTGTCACTCTTAGATTTCAAGAAATAAACAAAAGTAGCTCCTGAATAGTCGTCAGTAAATGCTAAAGCATATTTGAATCCGTCTTTAGCCGTTGGATCAATTGGTCCAGATAAATCAGTGTGTACAAGTTCTAGTGCTGCTTTAGCTCTTTGGTCTGGTTCTCTATTTCGGCTCTGAGCAAATTTACCTTCTATACACACATCGCATGACAACTTGGAAATATCAACCTTGCCTTTAATTTCCATACCATCAGTTACATTCTGCAGTTTTAACACATCTTCGTAGTTGCAATGTCCCAGAATCTCATGCCACGTCTTGATGTCATAGCACCCATGACATTCATCAACATCAATACTCTCATCAACGGTGTTTACATAAAACAACCTGTCATGTACCTTAATGTCAAATGTCGTGCCGTCTCTCTGGATGAACTTGTTCTGTCCCTCTTTGAAGATGAATGTGGCTCCATTTGATGTTGCTGCGTTGACTGAGAAAATGTCTTGGGGAAAGGATGGAACATACAGCGCCCCCTTCAGCATCGTTTCCACCTCTCGACCCTTGGTATCTCTCAGGTAAAACACTGCAGTACCTCTCTTCAGCGCTACGCCAGAGGCCCTCACTCCATCAGCCATCTCCAGAACATTCCTCCGTGGCTCGAAATTCTCATCGAAGTTTCGGAACTTCTTCACGTCGGTCACAATATGTGACGTAGCCCCAGTGTCGACCATCAGCCCTCTGCTCAGAGTATTACTCCGACAAAGTCTCTGCTTCGGTCTCCCGGCGCCGCCCGAGTCGCGGTTCACCTGGCCCACCTTGAAGGCGAACGTGTGCTCCTCTTCATCCTGCGTCACATTGGCGTTGTCTTTCCGTCTTCTTCGTCTGCAGTTGGTGTCGTTATGTGTTGGACTTCTGCAAAGACTGCACCACTGTCTCTGTTCTTTCTGACCAGCAGCATCTCCGCACTCAAACGATTTGTGCCCTCTCTGGCCGCAGTTATAACAGGACAGTCTCACGTCGTTGTCCTTGCTTCTTAGTCTCATCACGCTGTCATCCCCGGAACTGCTACTGAACCTTTCAGTGATCTCGTAACTCCTCAGTTTGGACTTAAAGTCGGCAAAGGTGATCCTGTCATCACTTTGTGCGATGTGGATGGAAAATGGCTTATAAGATTCTGGCAGCCCCTTCAGAACCATAGCTGTTAGCAAGCCATCACTCAAAGTCTCTTCCGCATTCCTCAGTGCCGTGATAGCTATTTCTGCTCGTATAATATAGTCTGTCATTGTTTCATCTGCAGTTTTCCGGAGCAACGTCAGCTCTGTGTACAAACTGATCACCCTCGGTTTCCCCTTGCCCGCATAGTGATCTTTCAGAATCTGTAACGCCTTTCTTCCGTCATCCGCTGCCTCACGCATAACCAACGACAAACTTGTATCATCGAGCACTTGAACCAGTTCAGCGTAAGCGTTTTCATTTTTCTCGGCGTCCTCAATGGCTTTCACCTCGGCCGCAGCGTCTCTTGCTGCGGCTTCCTCCGCATCGAGTGTTTCCTCGTCGTCGATATCAGGCTCGTATAGTATGGTGTCTTTCAGCCCTTTCAGCCGGAGGTAGCCGAGAAATTTTACCAACCATAATTCAAAGTTCCTTTCATCTCCGTCAAAGCGAATTCGGTTCCATTGGTTGTTGTTGCCTCTACCACTGGGCTCCATGACCTGTTGAACAAAGCTAGCGTATAGCGTCAAACCAACAACAACCCAGAGCTAGCCGGAAGCATGACGGAGGGGCAATAAAGAGACTCAGAGAGCAGACGTGGCTTTGCTTCTTAGACCATGGCTGAGAGAGCAGTGTCTTTATTTTCACTTCCCTATATACAGATCACATGATCACGTGACCGGTATGAGGTCACGTGCTCTCAATAAAGGTATACATATAAATATACATACAGTGATATATATATACAGGCAATTAACGATCATACATTCCAACAGATTAGGTCATGCTTTGGATATATATTGCTTTGGTCCAGGTAAAATATATTATTTTATAGTTCTTTCATGGGAAAAGAGAGGAAGCCGCACACTCATATGCTCCGAAGGATACGTTTATTGACGACGTTTCGAGCCAAGGCTCTTCATCTGGTCAAACTCAAGATGTCAGTGATCCACCCACTTAAGTAGACACCCACGGGTCACGTTACTAGTGTGGGTGGAACCAACACAACATGGTCATTAGATCAATTAATGAAATATCATTAAATATAGTGTTACACATTTCTCAAATCCACAACCGTGGAATAAGCAAAAGGACATCATGATTATTACAGAATCTAGGATAGTGATTCACATAATCAGGTATTATTACTTAGGCAACAATTCGAATATATACAGTGTACAATAAAGAAATTATAAAAAATGGCTGATGGGGAAGTCCTCGTTCATTCCCTTTGGGGACATTGTATTCAAAGTGTAAATCCAAAAGGATTCACGTTGTAGCAATAGTCTATTTAGATCCCCTCCTCGCCTGGGGCATTTTACATGTTCAATCCCCTGATATCTCAGAGTGGCCACAGTATGTTTAGCGGACAAAAAATGCATTGCAACCGGGCTTTTTGGATCTTGGTTGCGAATGCTACTTCTATGCTCGCTCATGCGTGTTTTTAACGCCCTGTTGGTCTTGCCAACATACCCTAGACCACTTTGAATACAATGTCCCCAAAGGGAATGAACGAGGACTTCCCCATCAGCCATTTTTTATAATTTCTTTATTGTACACTGTATATATTCGAATTGTTGCCTAAGTAATAATACCTGATTATGTGAATCACTATCCTAGATTCTGTAATAATCATGATGTCCTTTTGCTTATTCCACGGTTGTGGATTTGAGAAATGTGTAACACTATATTTAATGATATTTCATTAATTGATCTAATGACCATGTTGTGTTGGTTCCACCCACACTAGTAACGTGACCCGTGGGTGTCTACTTAAGTGGGTGGATCACTGACATCTTGAGTTTGACCAGATGAAGAGCCTTGGCTCGAAACGTCGTCAATAAACGTATCCTTCGGAGCATATGAGTGTGCGGCTTCCTCTCTTTTCCTATGTTACTTTTTGAACCCAACACCTCCATGAAGTGATGTGCGTATTTTACTATAGTTTCTGTATGATTTTTGCACAATACGGCACTCCTACCAAGACTCCACTGAACCCATAAATATGGCAACATCGAATGATTATAACGATGCCTTATCCAAAACCTTGGAATTCTCTACAGAAGATTATGACCGAAACTGAACAAACTGAATACATTATGAAACAACATACTATGTTGTTTCATAATGTATTCAGTTTGTTGTTGTAATATTAATTGTGCAGCAGTAGAATTAATTCTAAGGTATTTTGAAGTAAACAAGACTTGAGGGACCTATCATATGCCCAGCACCAAATGGTGCAAAGCACAGCGCGAGTTGTCATTGTCTTGCCCAGCAGCACCCATGTTTTGTTAGTAACCAAATGTATTGTATTGTTTTGTTAGTAACCAAATGTATTGTATTGTTTTGTTAGTACCAAATGTATTGCGCCCAATATGTGCACTCTTGGGTGTGTCTTATCTGTCTTATTGGTGGCGCAGTGATGATTTGGGCAGTAATTTCAGATTTTAGTTTTAGTCATAGTCTCTTGAATAGTTTTTGTCACATTTTAGTCACCTGGAATGTTTTAGTGTTAGTCTAGTTTTAGTCGACTAAATATCATAACAGTCGACTAAATCTACGGTTGATTTAGTCGACTAAAACGTAGGGCCTTGATGCCGTCGTAATGACTGATTTTATTTTACACTTGTTGAAAATAGCAGATCTACATGCTCATAGCTTGTAGATCTGCTATTTTCAGCATGCAACCAAGTGTAATGTATGACTTGTGTCTTTTACTTACTACTGGATCTCTTGTCCACTAGTCCCTTCCTAACATTTTAGTCTAGTTTTATTTGTTGACAAAATTGTCAGTATATTTAGTCTTAGTTTTAGTCACCATAGCTTAGTTTCAATTTAGTTTCCATTTAGTCAGTGAAACAAGGTAGTCAACAAACATTTTTCGTCATAGTTTGACAAAATCAACACTGTTGTGGCGCATAGCTCAGAGCCATTAACATAATAAAGATACATACGTCCGATACATACATCTGTGTCTGTAGGACACAGATGTTATAAATATGTACGTTCGTTCGTCCGTCCGTCCATTCGTCCGTCAAGCTGTAATCATTTTGACGTTTTCCTTCAGACCAAGTAATCTATTTGGTTAGTGGATCTAATTCTGTGACCTGTGTCCTCAATTCATCCTACTTTATTTTTTGCAGCCATTTACCTCCAAGGTATTATATCCATAAAACAATGGACAAATTCATTAGCACTCAACAAGAGTTGTTTTGACTTGGCATCTCAAGGTAAACCACAGTTAAGCGATTAAGACCTGGAACGCATCTGTGTCACCTTAGCGTTTAACAAGATTAACAATTATTTTATACTTATACTATTATATTATAGCAGATATATATATATAGATGAGGGCGACTGTGGCTCAAGAGGTAGAGCAGGTCGTCCAATGATCCATGGGTCGGCGGTTCGAATCCCGGCTCCTCCTGGCTACATGTCGAAGTGTCCTTGGGCAAGACACTGAACCCCAAATTGCCCCGGATGTGCTGGTTGGTACCTTGCATGGCTTCCGCCGCAATCGGTGTATGAATGTGAGTGTGAATGGGTGAATGTAATGCACAATCTATGTAAAGCGCCTTGGATAAAGGCGCTATATAAATGCACCATTTACCATCTTATACAAGCTTGTAGATCTGCTATTTTTAACTCAAATATTTGCTTCTAAGGGGGGGGGGGGGTCACTGGAACAAAATATTTTCACAATTGGCCAAATACAGATCTTTCTGTGGGTCCTTGAAAGGGTTTGAGCTCCACTGATATAGAATCTTAAAAAAATTTTTTTACAGCAATATAAAAGAAAACATCACTGTTGCAATTAATTACACCAGTTGAAGTAATTGGATAATGTGACAAAATTAGTAGTGAGGATGAATGGTTATGAAATGTTTGTCGTTAAAAATAGAACTTTCTGAACATCACATGGCAGCCTATTGCACGACTGTATTTTTAGTTCAATGTTTCTGGATAAAAGACCTGAACCTGCTTGGTTTGGATGGAGGCCATCAGGCTCATTATGCCAGCCAAGCATCCAGGGAAGCGTAACTCATACCCCAAACCAGACTGATAACACAGGCAATTCCAGCATAATATATTATGTGTAATTTTTGTGTGATTTTGTGTGTAGAAAATGCTGTCAGTGTTATCGTATAAAAATGCCCATCCTTTATACAGCTTAACAATGGCATGTATTGTGGATTGCCGTGTGCCAAGTTCTCATTTCTCAAAATGAAACGTTTTACAGTGAATTGAGCCTCACACTATCTCTTCCATTCTCTCCCTCTATATTCATCTATTTTCGGATTCTCCTGACCCATTTCTCTACGGACCGCCCCTTTATTCCTCATGGTGGACTCTCCACCTCCATATTATTGACGGATCGACTTTTACTTCTCTGACTTCTCCCCTTTGGAGATCTGCTATTTTTGAAAAATCGTGAAATCTTTGACTATTATTCTTTCACATCAAACGTTTTTTAACTAATATCTTTGCTTCTGGGGGTCCCTGCCTGGAACAACATACAGTATTTTCACATGGGGGTCGACGGCCAATTACATATCATTTCTGGGGTCCTTCACATGAAATAGTTGAGAACCACAGATTCTTTTTTAAAACGGTCATGATTTAGAACAGGGGTGGGCAACTTTGAAGATGGAGAGGGCCACTATATTTCCACGCTCACTCCAGAGGGCCACATGCATATTTCTGTCATAGCAAAAAATAGCAGATCTACAAGCTCAAAACGCATCACACTGCGGCACGTTTTGAGCTATTTTGCTTTTATTTCAAATGCATTTAGTTATACTTATGTTAACTTTATGAACTTAAATGCAAATACATTGGACATTAAAAAGGACAATAAAATTATAATACCAGTCATTCAGCTACCTGAAGTAATTAAAGCGGTCATGTTTCGAAATGTAACTGATTTGCCGACCACAATAAGTGAAGGTGAGCGCTGCATGTGGCCCCCTGGCCGCCAGTTGCCCATGCATGATTTAGAAGACATTTGTAGAATCTGGTCTCAGGTCTCAATGGGTTAAGACACTGGCTACTACAGACAAGATTGATTGCACTGCCATGTAGAGTTTGTAGTCTGTGGTTGTCATATTATGTCATATATTATTATGTGACTGATTTCATCATTATATTTATCATCGTCTGTTATGTCAGATAGACGGTTCTGATGAATAGTTACCGATTTAGCAGCTGCTCTCTGTTTCTCTCCCCTCTCTCTCTCCCTCATTTGTGATAGAGAGATGGGAGAGTTGAGGTCATTTTGAAACGTAGACCATCTAAAGCAAATATGACTTTGATAGATTATCCGTGCCATTCGTGGTTATGGGCTTCGCGTCCTCACTGACTGCACGGTTAAGCCAGAACTGCTATTTTTGGTGGAAGGAGGAGAAGAAGAAAAAAACAGACTAATACAATACCAAGAAGTCATGGACATGGTCCCTTAATAAAAGCACAGTAGTACCTGCAGAACAGCAATGATATATAGTGGTTCATGTTTTACTTGTCAAAGTCAGAGTGATCTCCCATTCCTTTTATGAGACATCAAAATACATAAAGTGAAATTCCTGTTTGCAAAATAAATGTGTCACTTTGTTGATGGAGTCTCTGTGTTTCAGAAGCTACTTTAGTCTATACATTTTAGTAATGACATGCAGGGACGTGGTGGGCCCATAATTCAGCCCGGGAAGTGGAGTTGCCCTCGGCACGCGGCCAGAGCCGACGAATCGAAACACCGACGAATCAAGGGAGTGCGAGCGCATTTTAGGTCACTTTAGGTCCTACAGTGACCTAACAGGCTGCGCTGCAGCCAGGATGGTTGAGAGCGGCTGCTGTGCACAACATTATTATGTCACAAAGCAACATGATTATATAGCCTGTTACCTTGTTAAAAGATAATTGTGTATCTTCGAAATTAAATATATGATTTTTTTTTATTTAAAAAGTCCAGGCCCAGACCGGCCTGGACTGGACCGGCCGTTCGGGAGTTGTCCCAAATTTCCCAATGGCCAGCACGTCTCTGATGACATGCTTACAGAACAAAAGGTTTAAGTAGATTGGACATCCTTTCTTTCACCTATGCCACTTTTGATCACCCAGGATGCAAATAGTGAACCGGCCCATCGACACCTAGGATGTATTGAAATGCAAAGTCTGGCCAGATCTATGAAGACGGATGGCTGTTCTCTACAAAGCAACACCAGTCCTCTACACTACAGAACCAGACCTTTTCTAGGTACAAAAAGTGAAATAAATGTAACGATTGGGCAAAACGTACATTGCAACTTTATTGTTGTATATTTTAATTGCACGGTTAAATAATACATATAGTAGGGAGTAGGCTATGTACAAAGTCCTAGTCTAGATTTTATTTTATTAAGGATCCACATTAAACATACAATTTCAGGGGGTGTGTGGCAGTCTTGGATTCACAACAGAGAATTTTCAATCATTCAAAAATCTGCCATAGCAGAAACTAGCAACCAAAGTGACTGGACCCAAATCTTCTAAAGAGTTAATAAAGGGGGTGCATACTTAGTTTAGACTAGTCATTGGTTAGATATGGGTTAATGTTAGGTTTAGGTGTGCTGCCCCGTGGGAGGTTAGGTTTAGGGTGAGGGTTTGAGATAGGTTGTAGTTGTAGGACTAATGACTGGTCTAACCAATGACTAGTCTAAACCAAAAACTGTCTAAACTAAGTAAAACTAAAGCTATGATCTTCACTCCACAAGCTATTTCAGCTCCAGTGACCATCTCCACTCTCGATGGAACTCCCATCGAGTCGGTGGAGCGCTACAAATACCTTGGCTACAAACACCTTCATTTCAAATTTCATATTGATTCCTGGGTTTCTTCTACAGATTGAAGGCTTGTGTTGCTTGTTCAGCTCGTAAGAAAACCTTTTATAGGTTTGCCTGCTCCTCCACCTTGGCCAAATTGTACCATTGTACCATGCTGCATTGAGATTCACAACTAAATCACCTTTCAGAAGACATCACTGCACGTTGTATGCTGCAGTCGGTTGGTTCTCTCGCAGGCTGCAACATTGGCATATTTTCATTTACAAAGCCATTCTTGGTGACCTGCCGTCTTCGTCCAAATTTGAATTGGTCCAAAATGGTCTCAACCTCAGGTCAAATGCTTGGCTAGTATGCTACGGTGTGTAGTACCAGCATTCAAATCCGAGGGGGGTAAAACATGTCTGGCCTTCTTTGGCCCTTGGTCGTGGAACGACCAGTCCAGACTAAAATTGGCTTTGAAAGTTCCCTTGAGAAGTTTCAAACGGATCATCTTAGATGTACAGTCCAACATCTGCATCTGTTTGGATATGTACTAGCCTATGTTCATGCCTATATATTATGTCGGTTTAGATTTTGTATATTGTGTATTTTGCCGTACTACTAAAAGATTAGGACTTTGGTGATGTGTTGTATTTATTCATAGGTACTTTGAGGTGTATTATGGATGTTTTATTTGCTGTTCCAAAATGTAACATTTATGATAGTAGTATTAAAGTGTAATTTTATTTCTGCCACTTGGCCAGCTCCCACTTGTAAAAGAGACGCAGTCTCAATGTGTTTTTTACTGGTTACATTTTTTTAAAGTCTTCCTGGGGTCCACATAAAACATACAAATACAATTCATTATTGTTAAATGTCATAATGTGAAAGCTGGTGTTAGTGTACTATTTATGAAGTGAAGATATATATGAAGCAATATATAAGCTGGTGTTAGTGTACTATTTATGAAGTGAAGATATATATGAAGCAAGATATATAGTGGTTCATGTTTTACTTGTCAAAGTCAGATTGATCTCCCATTCCTTTATGAGACATCAAAATACATAAAGTGAAATTCCTGTTTGCAGGCCAGAGGCCGCGTGCCGACGAATCGAAACACTGACGAATCAAGGGCGTGCGAGCGCATTTTAGGTCACTTTAGGTCCTACAGTGACCTAACAGGCTGCGCTGCAGCCAGGATGGCTGAGAGCGGCTGCTGTGCACAACAATATTATGTTACAAAGCAACATGATTATATAGGCTGTTACCTTGTTAAAAGATAATTGTGTATTAAAAAAAAACAAAAAACGGCTGGCCCAGACCGGCCTGGACTGGACCGGCCGTTCGGGAGTTGTCCTGAATTTCCCAATGGCCAGCACGTCTCTGATGACATGCTTACAGAACAAAAGGTTTAAGTAGATTGGACATCCTTTCTTTCACCTATTAGAGGTGGAGATGATTGTCCTACTCTTAGAGGACATTTACACCTTTATTCACCCAGGATGCAAATAGTGAACCGGCCCATCGACACCTAGGATGTATTGAAATGCAAAGTCTGGCCAGATCTATGAAGACGGATGGCTGTTCTCTACAAAACAACAGTCCCCTACACTACAGAACCAGACCAGTGTTTTCTAGGTACAAAAAGCGAAATAAATGAATGAATAAACGATTGGACGTACATTGCAACTTTATTTTTTATTTTTTAATTGCACTGTTAAGTAATACATACAGCAGGGAATAGGCTATGTACAAAGTCTAGATTTGATTTGATTTTAGGATCCACATTAGCTGGTGCCATGGCAGTAGTCTTCCTCGGGTCCACATAAAACATACAAATACAATTACAAAATTGTATTAAATGTCAAAAGCTGGTATTGGTGTACTATTTATGAAGTGTTTATGGAGAATTTTCAGGGGATGGGGGGCAGTTTGTGTCTTGAAAAATAATGGCATGACTTTATAAATTCATTGTGTTTTTGTCTTTATTTTTAATAAATATTCAAAGGCAAGAGTTGTTTTTTATCTATGCTTTATAGGAGTCCAATTTGTTCATGGCAATTTCAGTCAGTAACATGACATGCCCTTTAGTAGATACCTTTATGTCCTTGCCCTAATTTTGCTGTGCTGAAGTTGACACTACTTAAATGCTTTGTTTTTATTTTTAATTGAATTTATATAATTGTCATTGTTGTTGTAGCACAGTATGGACAAGACAACATTGTAGTTTGCCTTTGTGTGTATGTATATATAAAATGTTATCACTTTGGATCAATTGAGCATATCTGGGGAAGGAGGGAGGGTGGAGGACAGTATGTTAGACTGTGATTAGTGGAGAGGTAGTTCTATTGTTCTCTTTGGCCAATCATATCAAAGCAGTTAGTGGCTCCACCATCCAGACTCTGGTATAAGAAGGGTTGGTCTGTGTCATTTCTAATTCTCTGCAACTGCTCCAGGATATCAATCATTTCTGATCGCATCGGACTGGACCCCAGACTTCAGCTGAAGATGAACTCTCTCGACCCCACCAAGGACATTTCTGTAGAACAGGAGGAACCCAAAGAGCTTGGTATGTTACTCTACCTCCCCTTTCAACCCTTATGTTCTGTTTTCTTTTCCCTCAATATTGTCAATAGTCATTTTATTAAGTCTGAATCTTACATTTAGTGCAGGAACAAAAGCCCCAAAAGTTGACTATACACCTCCCCGAGGTATAACAAAACGGGACATAGTTTTTTCATATCTTTAGGATGTCCCGTTCATGAAATGGATTGTCCCGAGATTTACTTTTACTGCAAAAGTCTTAAAATTGATCCATGAAGTGACTCACCACATAGGCAATAAAAAACGCCTATCTGAAAGAGAGAGTTCCAAGTAAATCCTGTCATTTTTTACCTGCTGTTTGTTTTTACATCATACTTGCACAAATTGTCTACAGGTAGTGTGCCTACATCCCAGAACAATCAGAATGCCAATATTTGGTTCTAATGTGAATCAGCAGCCTTTTATATAAGGCCTTAAATAGGCGGAAATAGCAAAAAGTTTACTTTTCTGACATTCACTTAATAATTTTGGTAATTTTGGTCCTACTATTTATCAACAAAATGTGACATTGTTTTTTCATATCTTTAAGATGTCCTCTTCATGAAATGGATGGTCAGAAGTTTTACTTTTACTGCAAAAGTAATTAAATCCATCCATGAAGTGATCCCCACTGAAAGAAACGCCTACCCCCCACCACACACACACACACACACACACACACACACACACACACACACACACACACACACACACACACACACAGACAGACAGACAGACACACAAATATTATATATTTTTATGTTTACATGGAAATTCGAATGTATTATTTTACTGTCCAATGACACAGGCCAAGTTATTGTGGAACATCCTAGTTGGATATTTCTGATGTGAAATGGCACAAGGGACCCCCACAAAAAGTCCACCCCAAAATGGTGCCCTTTTCTGGGGGTTGGGCACCTTCCCCCTCAGTGCTCTCTGCCCCCAGGATGCCAATATTTGGTTCTATTGTGAATAAGCAACTGTTTATATAAGGCCTTATTGTGACCGCAGGTCGCGTTTACTATGAAATCGTACATTTTTGTCCGTCAGTCAGTGTAACACTCTAAATCCCCATACATGGGAAAGCCCCAATATATGGTGCCCAGGTCTCATAACATCACGTGGCATCGGAGATCCCTGATGTCATAGCAAATACAACCTGATGTCCCAATTAAGCCCATACAGTATATGGAGATCCCTGATGTATCAATATTGGCCAGCAACTCTACATCTGACCTCAAACCGCGCCCGGCAGTCGGCGAAAACTAGAGTTCTCAACAGGCCTGAAAATTAAGGCCCAGCTCATGGGCCCTCATCAAACCCTTTACACTCAAGACACTGCCCCCGCTGCCACCCTTAGATCTATATGGAGCTGACCTGTTCTGACATTCCATATGTTGATCTGACCTCATCAAACCCTGTACACTCAAGACATGCTCCATATATGGCCAGTACAGAATTCATTCCATATGTTGATCTTACCCCCCATGCCAAAGCGCCAGCGCTCGCTCAGCAGTCACCCAGGTGGATGCGTGCACGTCACCTCGCCCTTTATGACGTGGTCGCTTCTCACCCTCAGACGTCTTACTGGTTATAAGTGGATCTATCTATCTATCTATCTATCTATCTATCTATCTATCTATCTATCTATCTAACAGTTTTCTTTTCAAGAGTTACTTCTAAATGTTCTAATCCTGATCTAATACTGTAAAATGCCTATACAAACTTAATAACAGGAAATATATTTTGATGCCATGTTTTTAGTTTACTCACATTCATGTGGAATCTAAGGATGTTTCTGTCTTGAGCCTATGCCTCAAAACAGCTGGAATGACAAAATATTGTTATATAAGGCAACATTGTTGTATGCTAGATGTATAGGTGTGAGTGAGGCCTAACGTCTTCTATGGTACTACATATAAATCAGCAGCTTATTCTCAATGTCATCTTGAGCATTGTGGGGGGAACTGACTGACTGGGGCCAAATTGGTTTCCATAAACTGCTGATTGTTGATTATTCATTAATAATGGCACACACGGGGGCACGGTGGCACAGTTGGTAGTGCTGTCGCCTCACAGCTAGAAGGTCCTGGGTTCGATTCCCGCTCGGGGCGCTGTGGGTGCTGGCGGCGTGTTTCCTCCTCCGCGTCATCAGTGCCCATACCCGAGGCGGGGTTGGCGAAAGGGGCTTTCTGTGTGGAGTTTGCATGTTCTCCCCGTGTCCCCTAGGGTACTTTCTGTGTGGAGTTTGCATGTTCTCCCCGTGTCCCCTAGGGTAGGTACCCTCACAAAAAACATGCAGTAATCCTGGTCTCTAAACTGCCTCTCCCTGGCCAGCCGGGGTGCCTGATGGAGGGGAAAGGAACTGTTTGGAATAACATGTTACTTCCACACGCTACGTCCAACCAGGGAAACTCCCACTGTCAGGTGTAAAGGAGCAACTTGGACACTCAGGCATGAAGGAAGCATGAGTTCAAGTCCGTTGCTCTCCACATGTCCCCCATATATGGGGACTAGGTTGGCGGAGGGTGTGTAGAGCCCAGGATCACATTAGATAATTGACACAGGGGTGAAAAATGGGTTACAAAATCGTGGGATAAAAATTATTAAAAAGAAAAAAAGACACAAAGCTGTGAATTCTACAGCATTAAACCATACTGCATTTAGGCTATATGGACCTATAGAATGCAACATTAATAATGTGTCATTCTTGATGCTTTCAGGTGTAGAGATATTAGGTCCATCTGAGAATAATAGATTCTATATGAATATGAATTAAGTGGCTGGGTAAAAACATATTGTCTCCACCAGGCCGAAAGGCATGGCATCTCTATGTTTTTCACCCTGTCTGTCCGTCCGCGTGTGTTCGTCATCTGTTCAATAAAGAAACAGTTCTTTCAGATTTTTCATATTCCATCCTGACTGGCTAAGATTGACTTCCAGCCCACAATAACCTGTAATTGGTCTGGCGGAGACCTGTACTCTTAAGTGTAACACCTATGATTCTAACCCAGAGTGCCTATAAAACCCTAGCCTGGCTAATAAGCCAGACTCAAATTGCCAGAGGCAATTGTTTTTGACAACGACTGATTCGTTCTGGCTTATTAGCCAGGCTAATAAAACCCTGCTCATGTAGGGTAGACACTACTGTCTACAGACACCTGTAGACACTGGGGTCACTGTATGCACTTTTTTTGGTGCAAAAAGTTAATTGAAGAATTGCATGACTTTTTCATTCAAAGTAAATAGATTGATGGTTGATACTGCAGTTTCTATGCTTTTGGCTATTTCTGCCTCTAATAAGGCCTTATATTAAAGCCTGCTGATTCACTATAATATTGGCATTTAGGTTGCTTTAGGATGTACCTGACTAGACCATCTGTGCAAGCATGACATAAAACCAACCATGCAGCAGGTAGAAAATGACTTGGATCTCCCTCTTTCATGATTGAGGCGTTTTTTCATTATGTGGTGAGTCACTTCATGGATGAATTTCATGACTTTTGCAGTAAAAGTAAAACTTAAGACAATCCATTTCATGAAGGGGACATCCTAAAGATATGAAAAAACTATGTCCCATTTAGTTATACCCCTGATAAAGAGTAGGACAAGTGAATGTTGCTCAGAAAAGTTAACTTTTTGCTATTTCCGCCTATTTAATACCTTATATAAAAGGCTGCTGATTCACAATAGAACCAGATATTGGCATTCTGATTGTGCTGGGATGTAGGCACACTACCTGTAGTCCATCTGTGCAAGTATGATGTAAAAACAATCAGCAGGTAGAAAATGACAGAGGATTTACTTGGAACTCCCTCTTTTAGGATAGGCGTTTTGTGATGAGTCACTTCATGGATTAATTTCATGACTTTTGCAGTAAAAGTAAATCTCGGGACAATCCATTTCATGAAGGGGACATCCTAAAGATATGAAAAAACGTTGTCCCGTTTTGTTATACCTCGGGGAGGGGTACCTCAAAAACTAAGCCTCTTTTAGAGGGTTTTTTCCTGCACTAATTGTGTTTCAATGTAATGTGTGTAATGTAATGTGTAATGTGTGATTATTATTAGTTGGCTACATGACAGGGATTTTTGCAACATCTACTTTTAAGTCCACAAAGTGCTGTCTTTCTGCCTATCAACAATCTTTGTATTTGTTTCCAATCCAGTATCTCCTCATCACTCTGGCTGCCCTGACCTATCAGAGGTGAATGAACAAAGAAGCTTGGCAGAGAAAAAACACCACTGCTGTGATCAGTGTGGAAAACGCTTCTCTAACATCTCCACACTTAAAATTCACCAGAGACTCCACACTGGAGAGAAACCCTATGGATGTGATCAGTGTGGACAACACTTCTCTCAAAGGTCTAAACTTAAAATCCACCAGAGAATTCACACTGGAGAGAAACCCTATGGATGTGATCAGTGTGGACAACACTTCTCTAGAATGGACAACCTGAAAACACACCAGAAAATGCATACTGGAGAGAAACCTTATGGGTGTGATCAGTGTGGACAACACTTCTCTATAATGGACAACCTGAAAAAACACCAGAAAATGCATACTGGAGAGAAACCTTATGGGTGTGATCAGTGTGGACAACACTTCTCTCAAATGTCTACCCTTAAAATCCACCAGAGAATTCATACTGGAGAGAAGCCCTATGGGTGTGATCAGTGTGGACAACACTTCTCTCATTTGGCCAACCTTAAAAGCCACCAGAGAATTCACATGGGAGAGAAACCCTATGGGTGTGATCAGTGTGGACAACACTTCTCTCAAATGTCTACCCTTAAAATCCACCAGAGAATTCATACTGGAGAGAAGCCCTATGGTTGTGATCAGTGTGGACAACACTTCTCTCAATTGGGCAACCTTAAAATCCACCAGAGAATTCATACTGGAGAGAAACCTTTTGGGTGTGATCAGTGTGAAAAACACTTCTCTCAAATGTCTAGCCTTAAAATCCACCAGAGAATTCATACTGGAGAGAAACCCTATGGATGTGAACAGTGTGAACAACACTTCTCTCATTTGGCCTACCTTAAAAGCCACCAGAGAATCCACATGGGAGAGAAACCCTATGGGTGCGATCATTGTGGACAACACTTCTCTCATTTGGCCAGCCTTAAAAGACACCAGAGAATTCACACTGGAGAGAAACCCTATGGATGTGATCAGTGTGGTCAACACTTCTCTATATTGGCCAACCTAAAAAGACACAAAATAATTCACACTTGAGTGAAACCCTTTCATTGTGATGTATGTGGAAAAGCTTTCATTCGCTCAAAGGATGTATTAGTTCACAAGTAAACGCTGGATTTAAACTGTTTCCTTGAGGTCAGTGTGGAAAATGTTTTTCGTAAAATGTCATGAGTGTACACATAAGAAAAATAAATCTGTTTAGTGTGAACAGTAGGCCTATGACAAAAGCTTAATAATATAGGCAGAGAAAGATCAGCACATCCATGGAAATTATTGTATGATGATCAATTTTTGATGAATGTGTTGATTAATTGCAAGTAAACTTAACATACTGTTGATCAGCTTTTTGCGAGTGGTGGTGACTTGTGTTTGAGTCTGTTAGAGTCCCCTTTGTCTTCTGCCATTTTGATTTTCCCCTATTGCAAGAATATATCTACATTATTTCTTTCTGCTTCATTACATCTGACCCTACATGTTTTATTATTATGATTCTGTTGTTATATACTGTATTGACTTTGTGGAACATGCCACAACATTATGCTGTAGAAATAAACAAGTCTCAATATAAAAAAATATTCTCAATCATATTCTTTGTTTCACTGTAATTTGACCTGTAGACCTGCTGTATATTAGATAAGCTTTGTCTCAGAGGTTGTTTGACTACTTCGACCACTAGAGAACATAAGATTTGTGTCAGCATAAATAATTACTAGACTTTTCTTTCCCCTAATAGAGGGTAGATGAAATGTCCTCTTTGAGGACATTTACACCAGAAAATGGTGAACCTGCCCATCAACACCTAGCATTTAGAGTTAGTGTCAAACATTACAATGTTGGGCGTTGCCTCCCAAAGGGTGTTTAACGTGATTGACTGAAATTACCATATCAGAACTTTCAACTTTGTTACTATTTTGAGGTGATTTGATGCGATGCATTGCAAAAGTGCGGGCTAGCACTTTAGCTGTTGAAAAATAGCAGATCTACAAGCTCATAGCACGGTACCGAGTGCTGTGATATAATCTTGCAGATCTGCTATATTTGGAAAAATCTTTGACTATTATTTCACAGCAAACGTTTTTTAACTAATCTTTGCTTCTGGGGGTCCCTGCCTGGAATAACATATTTTCACATGGGGGTCGACGGCCAATTACATATCATTTCTGGGGTCCTTCACATGAAATAGTTGAGAACCACAGATTTTTTTTTAAACGGTCATGATTTAGAACAGGGGTGGGCAACTTTGAAGATGGAGAGGGCCACTATATTTCCACGCTCACTCCAGAGGGCCACATGCATATTTCTGTCGTAGCAAAAAATAGCATATCTACAAGCTCAAAATGCATCACACTGCGGCACGTTTTGAGCTATTTTGCTTTTATTTCAAATGCATTTAGTTATACTTATGTTAACTTTATGAACTTAAATGCAAATACATTGGACATTAAAGAGGACAATAAAATTATAATACCAGTCATTCAGCTACCTGAAGTAATTAAAGTCATGTTTCGAAATGTAACTGATTTGCCGACCACAATAAGTGAAGGTGAGGGCTGCATGTGACAACACAGTTGTCATTGTCTTGCCCAGCAGCACTGCATGTTTTGTTAGTAACCAAATGTATTGTATTGTTTTGTTAGTACCAAATGTATTGTATTGTTTTGTTAGTACCAAATGTATTGTGCCCAATATGTGCACTCTTGGGTGTGTCCGTCTTATCTGTCTTATTGGTGGCGCAGTGATGATTTGGGCAGTCATTTTAGATTTTATTTTTAGTCATAGTCTCTTGAATAGTTTTTGTCACATTTTAGTCACCTGGAATGTTTTAGTGTTAGTCTAGTTTTAGTCGACTAAATATCATAACAGTCGACTAATTATACGGTTTATTTAGTCGACTAAAACGTAGGGCCTTGATGCTGTCGTAATAACTGATTTTACACTTTCTGAAAATAGCAGATCTACATGCTCGTAGCTTGTAGATCTGCTATTTTCAGCATGTATGACTTGTGTCTTTTACTTACTACTGGATCTCTTGTCCACTAGTCCACTAGCCTAAACATTTAGTCTAGTTTTATTTGTTGACGAAATTGTCAGTATATTTAGTCTTAGTTTTAGTCACCATAGTTTTTCCATTTAGTCAGTGAAAAAAGGTAGTCAACAAACATCTTTCGTCATAGTTTGACAAAATCAACACTGTTGTGGCGCATAGCTCAGAGCCATTAACATAATAAAGATACATATGTCCGTTCGTTAGTGTCTGTAGGACACAAATGTTATAAATATGTACGTTCGTTCGTCTGTCCGTCCATTCGTCCGTCAAGCTGTAATCATTTTGACGTTTTCCTTCAGACCAAGTAATCCATTTGGTTAGTGGATCTAATTCTGTGACCTGTGTCCTCAATTCATCCTACTTTATTTTTTGCAGCCATTTACCTCCAAGGTATTATATATCCCATGTGTTGGCAGAAGGTATGAGCATTAACACCGCCTGCTTTCTGCCCAACAGGCAACGCGTGTAAATCGATTCTCCACGTTATCCTATTTCCTCGAAAGCTAAGCCAAAGGGAGTGAAAAACCTCACACAGGCACATCTGGGCTTAACAACCTTGAAAAAAAGGAGTGGGCTGTGAAAACCTTTCAGAGGTAGCTTATTTCATTGCCATATGTATGTAATGAGCTTGTTACCTCCTGTCTAATGCGTTGGTAAAACAATGGACAAATTCATTAGCACTCAACAAGAGTTGTTTTGACTTGGCATCTCAAGGTAAATCACAGTTAAGCCATTAAGACCTGGAACGCATCTGTGTCACCTTAGCGTTTAACAAGATTAACAATTATTTTATACTGTTATATTATAGCAGATATATATAGATGAGGGCGACTGTGGCTCAAGAGGTAGAGCAGGTCGTCCAATGATCCATGGGTCGGCGGTTCGAATCCCGGCTCCTCCTGGCTACATGTCCTTGGGCAAGACACTGAACCCCAAATTGTCCCTGATGTGCTGGTTGGTACCTTGCATGGCTTCTGCTGCAATCAGTGTATGAATGTGTGTGTGAATGGGTGAATGTAATGCACAATCTATGTAAAGCGCCTTGGTTAAATGCACCATTTACCATTTTATACAAGCTTGTAGATCTGCTATTTTTAACTAAAATATTTGCTTCTAAGGGGGGGAGGGGGGGTCACTGGAACAAAATATTTTCACATGTGGCCAAATACAGATCATTCTGGGGGTCCTTGACATGAAAGGATTTGAGCTCCACTGATATAGAAACTTTTTTTTAAAAATAATTACAGCAATATAAAATAAAACATCACTGTTGCAATTAATTACACCAGTTGAAGTAATTGGATAATGTGACAAAAAACAATTAGTAGTGAGGATGAATGGTTATGAAATGTTTGTCGTTAAAAATAGAACTTTCTGAACATCACATGGCAGCCTATTGCATGAAAGACCTGAACGTGCTTGGTTTGGATGGAGGCCATCAGGCTCATTGTGCCAGCCAAGCATCCAGGGAAGCGTAACTCATACCCCAAACCAGAGTGATACCAAAGGCAATTCCAGCATAATGTGTGTGATTTTGTGTGTAGAAAATGCTGTCATTACAGTGTTATCGTATTTAATGCCCATCCTTTATACAGCTTAACAATTGCATGTATTGTGGATTGCCGTGTGTCAAGTTCTCATTTCTCAAAATGAAACGTTTTACAGTGAATTGAGCCTCACACTATCTCTTCCATTCTCTCCCTCTATATTCATCTATTTTCGGATTCTCCTGACCCATTTCTCTCTACGGACCGCCCCTTTATTCCTCATGGTGGACTCTCCACCTCCATATTATTGACGGATCGACTTTTACTTCTCTGACTTCTCCCCTTTGGACCACATTCTCCTTGTCTCTCTCCTCCAAGTGGCCTCCATTGCAGCATGCTGGAGGATTGATGGTTGATGCATCGTTGAATTTTATAGTAGAGCATGCTTGATACAACCCAAACTGTTCAGCAGGGGAAGGATATCTTCTGCTGCATGCGTTAAACATTGTTACGTGGACTTCTCTTTAAGCTTCATTCTACATGTAAATAACTGCAGGACCTTCAGAACAGCAATGATATATGGTGGTTCATGTTTTACTTGTCAAAGTCAGAGTGGTCTCCCATTCCTTTATGAGACTTCAAAGTCCACAAAGTGTCATTCATGTTTATTATTTATGTTTGTAGCACAGATGATCATGGTCAAAAGTTTCTTGTACTAGGAAGGGTCGGAGAAGGGTTGGGGTTGTTTAGTTAGGAAATGTATTTATTTAATTATAGGTTGCATTTTATAACTGTATGTAAATGAAGTAAATTAGTAAATAAAAGATAGTAATTCAAAGACCATAAAGTGAAATCCCTGTTTGCTAAATACATTTGTCACTTTGTTGATGGAGTCTATGTGTTTCAGAAACTAAACTACTTTAGTCTATATACGTGTGACAGGTGGGACATTAGGACCTGGGAGCCGCCTGCCCAGAGCAGAGCAGAGCGGTAGCTTGACAGAGCCTCTGTTAAAACTCCCGTGAGATCAATGAAGCTCACGTTTGTTCTCGTTCTGTCGTGTGCATGTAGCGTCAGTGCCCAGCAGCACCCGTCGTGTCCGTGTCAATCAATTTACCAAGGTATGTTACAACAAAGGCTTACATATTGTGGTCTGTTGCATTTAGTGTTATTTAGAGGTGTAGATACTTATTGTTGTTGTGCTTCTAGAAACTGTTGGTGCTGTTGTGCGGCTAGGCTGTGCAGAGCAGACTCCACTTGGACCCAGTGTCCACACACATTAACAGAACACAGGTATGAGTCTCACACTCAAATATGGATTATGGTGGCATGCCAAAGGTAGCCCTTTGGCATGCAACCACCCTATGTCATGCTTTTTAATTCACATATGTATTGTGATGGGGGAATTAATATTGTTTCTGTATTTCATGGTAGAACAATGTCAGACCGGATCGAGACCTGGCTAGCCTGAATCCTGCCTACTGGGTATAAGTGCCTTGGGCCTAGGAGGTAGGAAGTTAGGCTTGCCAGTATATGGTGAAGAATCTGTTCTACAAAGGAGAGAGAGTGCTTTTCCTCTCCCCATATAGCATAAACAGACGTTAAATACTTAGACTAAAAAACACTCTGGACGGAGAATGAAGCCAACAGCAGAGACAAAGGCAGAATGAAAGTTGCTCCGGAGTTCCATTTATTTTCAGAGAGTACAAGACATCATTCACAGCCATGGGCCTGGCCCACCCGCCTCACGGCGTGTGAGCCACTGAACTAACTGTAACAAACATTTTCAGTAGACCTTATACACAAAGGAAATGCAAAGGTGGTCCCAACCCCCCTGTACCAAATGGTCAAACATGTCTAAATAAGGTGTTGGTCACCAGGAAGCAAGCACAGAACAGTAGGTGTCCTGCAGGCCTGGCCGTTTACTATCAGCAAGCCAGATCTTTAGGGTCCCTCCTGCAGCTGCCCATACATCCTGTCTAAACACGTCATGTCACTCTCTCAGGCCCTGAGAGACAAAGATCCACTTTAGTTTAAAACATGGTTCTTTATCTATATTAATGTGAATTGTGATTTCCAGATACATCAGACCTCCCTTTGAGGCAACCATGCCTCATAAAAACGAATATGGAAACACAATTATTGACCCTCGTCCTCCCTTTGGCACTGACTGGAACATCAAGATGACACAAAGAAATCAAACAATTACAGTAGAATTAAAAATGGCTTACAAACTTCCAGGCATTCAAATCACATAACTCGTTACCAGTGTTCTCATTCCATTACAGTATTATCATCGGTGTGCTTATAGAACTCCCTTCTGTGTTCTCTCTTACACCCTAACTTCTCTGTACTGTAATTAACTTCACTTTAAACCTTTACATAACTCAAAACATGATCATTGACATAAATGATAACCCGTAAACATATATCTGACATTTAACAGACGTTGCCGCTTTCAGGAAATTTAGGACGTGCAATAACATATACGTTTATAATGCTTTAAATAAAACTCTGCTCTACTAGGGTAGTACATAATAAATGACGCTGGGCCCTTGTTAACCAGCTAAACAGTAATAAGAAAAGATAAAAATACATTAACAGGCCAGAGTTTAAGCAATATTCAACTAATATTCTCTACACGTCGAGGAAATCACCTCATTGTTGCATAAGTAGGCTACTCATGACTCAACTTATCTAATTATACGACAAAAACATACACCAACATAATGCCTATTAATTCATGTTGAAAACAAACGCGACACACAATTTGTAATCAGAATGGAACGATATCCATCTGATATAATAGAATCTTCTGTAACGTTTCTTCTCCTTTTGTCTCACCTTCGTCATCAGTCAGCGCACACGGGCCAAACGAGGTTTGTGATGCAGTACACTTATGCACCGCATGGCGTAGGCCGCTCTGTTGTCGAGTTGCCCTTTGTCCCGTCCGGAAACTTTCATTCTGATCCGAATTCACTTTCATCACCTCCTCCCTTTCAGTCATGATAATACAACATGACTAAAAAACGAGAAAGTGAATCAGTGTCATCACAGGAGCCCGTAGGCCTCCGCGAGGCGGAAACTTGCGATGTGCCGCGTTGCGAGCTTGTAGATCAGCTCTGTCGAGCCGCTGAATGGAACGAAGCCACGACGCCTCGCCGCCGGCGCCTGTCGAGTCGAGACGCGCCGTGAAGAGTCAATGAAGCGGCCATCGCGGCGATCGCCTCCCTTGGACCGCTGACCGCCGACGAACGCCCTCGGGCCGGGGCACGCTGTGCTCCGTAGCACCCCTCTCCCCGCCGTCCAGCCGCTGTCCATCGCCCTCCGGTCACGATCGCCGAGAGCATCAAGCCGTTGCCCATCGCCGCTCCTCGGTGCAGGCCGCCTCCGTCGTGGTGGTGATGAATGAAACCCCCCCCACCGCGCCGGGCAGGCCGTCGCCATCGTCTCGCTGGTTCGACTGCAGTGCGCATAGCGCCGTCGTCGTCGCCGTTCCCCTCCGTCCAAAAAATTGCCGACCGAAACATCTATTAGACTGAATTGTCAATTGTCCACTGGTTCTCTCGCCTGACGCAAAAATGCATCAACACGACCGAGCTCGGCACCACTTTGAAGAATCTGTTCTACAAAGGAGAGAGAGTGCTTTTCCTCTCCCCATATAGCATAAACAGACGTTAAATACTTAGACTAAAAAACACTCTGGACGGAGAATGAAGCCAACAGCAGAGACAAAGGCAGAATGAAAGTTGCTCCGGAGTTCCATTTATTTTCAGAGAGTACAAGACATCATTCACAGCCATGGGCCTGGCCCACCCGCCTCACGGCGTGTGAGCCACTGAACTAACTGTAACAAACATTTTCAGTAGACCTTATACACAAAGGAAATGCAAAGGTGGTCCCAACCCCCCTGTACCAAATGGTCAAACATGTCTAAATAAGGTGTTGGTCACCAGGAAGCAAGCACAGAACAGTAGGTGTCCTGCAGGCCTGGCCGTTTACTATCAGCAAGCCAGATCTTTAGGGTCCCTCCTGCAGCTGCCCATACATCCTGTCTAAACACGTCATGTCACTCTCTCAGGCCCTGAGAGACAAAGATCCACTTTAGTTTAAAACATGGTTCTTTATCTATATTAATGTGAATTGTGATTTCCAGATACATCAGACCTCCCTTTGAGGCAACCATGCCTCATAAAAACGAATATGGAAACACAATTATTGACCCTCGTCCTCCCTTTGGCACTGACTGGAACATCAAGATGACACAAAGAAATCAAACAATTACAGTAGAATTAAAAATGGCTTACAAACTTCCAGGCATTCAAATCACATAACTCGTTACCAGTGTTCTCATTCCATTACAGTATTATCATCGGTGTGCTTATAGAACTCCCTTCTGTGTTCTCTCTTACACCCTAACTTCTCTGTACTGTAATTAACTTCACTTTAAACCTTTACATAACTCAAAACATGATCATTGACATAAATGATAACCCGTAAACATATATCTGACATTTAACAGACGTTGCCGCTTTCAGGAAATTTAGGACGTGCAATAACATATACGTTTATAATGCTTTAAATAAAACTCTGCTCTACTAGGGTAGTACATAATAAATGACGCTGGGCCCTTGTTAACCAGCTAAACAGTAATAAGAAAAGATAAAAATACATTAACAGGCCAGAGTTTAAGCAATATTCAACTAATATTCTCTACACGTCGAGGAAATCACCTCATTGTTGCATAAGTAGGCTACTCATGACTCAACTTATCTAATTATACGACAAAAACATACACCAACATAATGCCTATTAATTCATGTTGAAAACAAACGCGACACACAATTTGTAATCAGAATGGAACGATATCCATCTGATATAATAGAATCTTCTGTAACGTTTCTTCTCCTTTTGTCTCACCTTCGTCATCAGTCAGCGCACACGGGCCAAACGAGGTTTGTGATGCAGTACACTTATGCACCGCATGGCGTAGGCCGCTCTGTTGTCGAGTTGCCCTTTGTCCCGTCCGGAAACTTTCATTCTGATCCGAATTCACTTTCATCACCTCCTCCCTTTCAGTCATGATAATACAACATGACTAAAAAACGAGAAAGTGAATCAGTGTCATCACAGGAGCCCGTAGGCCTCCGCGAGGCGGAAACTTGCGATGTGCCGCGTTGCGAGCTTGTAGATCAGCTCTGTCGAGCCGCTGAATGGAACGAAGCCACGACGCCTCGCCGCCGGCGCCTGTCGAGTCGAGACGCGCCGTGAAGAGTCAATGAAGCGGCCATCGCGGCGATCGCCTCCCTTGGACCGCTGACCGCCGACGAACGCCCTCGGGCCGGGGCACGCTGTGCTCCGTAGCACCCCTCTCCCCGCCGTCCAGCCGCTGTCCATCGCCCTCCGGTCACGATCGCCGAGAGCATCAAGCCGTTGCCCATCGCCGCTCCTCGGTGCAGGCCGCCTCCGTCGTGGTGGTGATGAATGAAACCCCCCCCACCGCGCCGGGCAGGCCGTCGCCATCGTCTCGCTGGTTCGACTGCAGTGCGCATAGCGCCGTCGTCGTCGCCGTTCCCCTCCGTCCAAAAAATTGCCGACCGAAACATCTATTAGACTGAATTGTCAATTGTCCACTGGTTCTCTCGCCTGACGCAAAAATGCATCAACACGACCGAGCTCGGCACCACTTTGAAGAATCTGTTCTACAAAGGAGAGAGAGTGCTTTTCCTCTCCCCATATAGCATAAACAGACGTTAAATACTTAGACTAAAAAACACTCTGGACGGAGAATGAAGCCAACAGCAGAGACAAAGGCAGAATGAAAGTTGCTCCGGAGTTCCATTTATTTTCAGAGAGTACAAGACATCATTCACAGCCATGGGCCTGGCCCACCCGCCTCACGGCGTGTGAGCCACTGAACTAACTGTAACAAACATTTTCAGTAGACCTTATACACAAAGGAAATGCAAAGGTGGTCCCAACCCCCCTGTACCAAATGGTCAAACATGTCTAAATAAGGTGTTGGTCACCAGGAAGCAAGCACAGAACAGTAGGTGTCCTGCAGGCCTGGCCGTTTACTATCAGCAAGCCAGATCTTTAGGGTCCCTCCTGCAGCTGCCCATACATCCTGTCTAAACACGTCATGTCACTCTCTCAGGCCCTGAGAGACAAAGATCCACTTTAGTTTAAAACATGGTTCTTTATCTATATTAATGTGAATTGTGATTTCCAGATACATCAATGGTTATATTATAATTGGTTCTTATGATGGGTGCTCAGTGTCTAGTTGCTCTGTTGTATATTGCAGGCTGAACTGGTGACACAGAGTGGTCAGCAGACAGCCATTGCTCTTTTCCTCAGTTTTATTTTGTTTTTAATTGTTTCCATGCTCTACAGTGCCTCCAGTATTTTATAACATTATTGAAAGAAACCCCCTTTTACTGTATCTTTTACTGAACGACCGTTGTTACCCCCCTTCCCCACTTCTAGTGTGATTTTACCTTTTTGACTAAAAGTCAGCAAGTGTTTTGTGTGCGCAACATAAGTCGCAGTGCCATGATAGTTGCAGTGATTTATATCTTATTCTCATAACAGTTGCAGTGATTTATATCTTATTCTCGTAACAGTTTGCAGTGATTTATATCTTATCTTAACAGTTTGCAGTGTTATATTATGAGAAGTGCTATATTGTCCCTCCGGTCAAGTAATTGAAATACAACACTTATGAAGGTTTTGCTATCTGTATTATGTGAAATTGTGAATAAAAGTTGATCTAGTGATTGTACACAGAAAAGCCTCTGTCCGTCTATAAAGTACCTTGCACAGGGATTTTGGTTACAAGAGTAAATACTGAATACGGGTCTCTCACCCATTGAGAGTGGCGTAGTCTTAGTCTATGAACTTGGTTCTTATTCCAAAAGTACCATCAGTGTCCATCTGGTCACATACGTTTTAGTAATGACATGCTTACAGAACAAAAGGTTTAAGTAGATTGGACATCCTTTCTTTCCCCTATTAGAGGTGGAGATGATTGTCCTACTCTTAGAGGACATTTACACCTGTATTATGATATGGCACTTTTGATCACCCAGGATGCAAATAGTGAACCGGCCCATCGACACCTAGGATGTATTGAAATGCAAAGTCTGGCCAGATCTATGAAGACGGATGGCTGTTCTGTACAAAACAACACCAGTCCTCTACACCAGGGGTTCTCAACGTTTTTGGCCGGGGACCCCCGAAAATGCTTTGGCAACGTCTCGGGACCCCCGCCCCGCCCCCTCCCGACCCCCAATATAAATGGACTGCTACAATAACCTTAAACCATTTTGGGCGGGAACCCCTTTTGGTGTTTTAAGCATTGTTATAATTTAGCTATTTAAAAATAGCAGATCTACAAGCTCATAGCGCGCCACCGAGTGGCGCGCTACGAGCTTGTAGGTCTGCTATTTTTTAAAAATCGTGATTTATTTTTATTTATTTTTAAATCTTTTTTTTTTTTTTTTATAATTCGGCGACCCCCCCGAGGGGTCGCGACCCACGGGTTGAGAACCCCTGCTCTACACTACAGAACCAGACCACTGTTTTCTAGGTACAAAAAGTGAAATAAATGAATGAATAAACGATTGGACGTACATTGCAACTTTATTTTTTATTTTGTAATTGCACTGTTAAGTAATACATACAGTAGGGAATAGGCTATGTACAAAGTCTAGATTTGATTTGATTTTAGGATCCACATTAGCTGGTGCCATGGCAGTAGTCTTCCTGGGGTCCAAATAAAACATACAAATACAATTACAAAATTGTATTAAATGTCAAAAGCTGGTTGTTGGTGTACTATTTATGAAGTGTTTATGGAGAATATATTCAAAGGCAAGAGTTGTTTTTTATCTATGCCTTTGTTCATGGCAATTTCAGTCAGTAACATGACATGCCCTTTAGTAGATACCTTATGTCCTTGCCCTAATTTTGCTGTACTGAAGTTGACACTACTTAAATGCTTTGTTTTTGTTTTTAATTTAATTTATATAATTGTCATTGTTGTTGTAGCACAGTATGGACAAGACAACATTGTAGTTTGCCTTTGTGTGTATGTATATATAAAATGTTATCACTTTGGATCAATTGAGCATATCTGGGGAAGGAGGGAGGGTGGAGGACAGTATGTTAGACTGTGATTAGTGGAGAGGTAGTTCTATTGTTCTCTTTGGCCAATCATATCAAAGCAGTTAGTGGCTCCACCATCCAGACTCTGGTATAAGAAGGGTTGGTCTGTGTCATTTCTAATTCTCTGCAACTTCTCCAGGATATCAATCATTTCTGATCGCATCGGACTTGACCCCGCCCAGACTTCAGCTGAAGATGAACTCTCTCGACCCCACCAAGGACATTTCTGCTGAACAGGAGGAACCCAAAGAGCTTGGTATGTTACTCTACCTCCCCTTTCAACCCCTACGTTCTGTTTTCTTTTCCCTCAATATTGTCAATAGTAATTTTATTAATTCTGAATATTACATTGTGTTTCAATGTAATGTGTGTTTTTAAGACCAATTATTAGTTGGCTACATGACAGGGATTTGTTTTAAGTCCACAAAGTGCTGTCTTTCTACCTATCAACAATCTTTGTATTTGTTTCCAATCCAGTATCTCATCAGTCTGGCTGCCCTGACCTACCAGAGGTGAATGAACAAAGAAGCTTGGCAGAGAAAAAACACTGCTGCTGTGATCAGTGTGGAAAACGCTTCTCTGACATGGCCAACCTGAAAAGACACCAGAGAATTCACAAGGGAGAGAAACCCTATGGGTGTGATCAGTGTGGACAACACTTCTCTCAAATGTCTACCCTTAAAAGCCACCAGAGAATTCACACTGGAGAGAAACCCTATGGGTGTGATCAGTGTGGACAACACTTCTCTGAAATGTCTAGCCTTAAAAGCCACCAGAGAATTCACACTGGAGAGAAACCCTATGGATGTGATCAGTGTGGACAACACTTCTCTCAAATGTCTACCCTTAAAATCCACCAGAGAATTCATACTGGCGAGAAGCCCTATGGGTGTCATCAGTGTGGACAACACTTCTCTAGAATGTCTACCCTTAAAACCCACCAGAGAATTCACACTGGAGAGAACCCCTATGGATGTGATCAGTGTGAACAACAATTCTCTCATTTGGCCAACCTTAAAATCCACCAGATAATTCATACTGGAGAGAAACCTTATGGGTGTGATCAGTGTGGACAACACTTCTCTGACATGGCCAAACTGAAAAGACACCAGAGAATTCACAAGGGAGAGAAACCCTATGGGTGTGATCAGTGTGGACAACACTTCTCTGACATGGCCAACCTGAAAAGACACCAGCTAATTCACAAGGGAGAGAAACCCTATGGGTGTGATCAGTGTGGACAACACTTCTCTCAAATGTCTACCCTTAAAAGCCACCAGAGAATTCACACTGGAGAGAAACCCTATGGGTGTGATCAGTGTGGACAACACTTCTCTCAATTGGGCAACCTTAAAACCCACCAGAGAATTCACACTGGAGAGAAACCCTATGGGTGTGATCATTGTGGACAACACTTCTCTGACATGGCCAACCTGAAAAGACACCAGAGAATTCACAAGGGAGAGAAACCCTATGGGTGTGATCAGTGTGGACAACACTTCTCTCAAATGTCTACCCTTAAAAGCCACCAGAGAATTCACACTGGAGAGAAACCCTATGGGTGTGATCAGTGTGGACAACACTTCTCTGACATGGCCAACCTGAAAAGACACCAGATAATTCACAAGGGAGAGAAACCCTATGGGTGTGATCAGTGTGGACAACACTTCTCTCAAATGTCTACCCTTAAAAGCCACCAGAGAATTCACACTGGAGAGAAACCCTATGGGTGTGATCAGTGTGGACAACACTTCTCTCAATTGGGCAACCTTAAAACCCACCAGAGAATTCACACTGGAGAGAAACCCTATGGGTGTGATCATTGTGGACAACACTTCTCTCATTTGGTCACCCTTAAAAGCCACCAGAGAATTCACACTGGAGAGAAACCCTATGGATGTGATCAGTGTGGACAACACTTCTCTCAATTGGGCAACCTTCAAATCCACCAGAGAATTCACACTTGAGAGAAACCATGTCATTGTGATGTGTGTGGAAAAGCTTTCAGTCGCTCAAATTATGTAGAATTTCACAAGGTTGTACACACTGGATTTAAATACCATAAGCCACAGAAAATGTCACGAGTGCACATGATCTGTTTAGTGTGAACAGTATGACAAAAACTTAGAGGCAGGACATCCACGACATCAGGACATCCACGTAAATTGTTGTATGATTATCCATTTTTGATTAATGTGTTGATTAATTGCAAGTAAACTTAACATTCTGTTTAAATGGTCTGCTTTTTGTTGTATTTCTTATTAACTGGGTCAAGAGTTTTCAGAGCAGAAAAAAAGTGTCTGTTAGAGACACTTTTTTCTTTTATTTACATTATTTATTTCTGCTTCATTACATTATTATTATGATTCTGTTACTGTATTGTCTTTGTGGAACATGCCACATCAACATTATGCTGTAGAAATAAACAAGTCTCAATATCAAATCTTATTCTCAATCGTATTCTTGTTCCACTGTAAGAGAGAAACCCTATGGGTGTGATCAGTGTGGACAACACTTCTCTCAAATGTCTAGCCTTAAAATCCACCAGAGAATTCATACTGGAGAGAAACCCTATGGGTGTGGTCATTGTGGACAACACTTCTCTCAAATGTCTAGCCTTAAAATCCACCAGAGAATTCATACTGGAGAGAAACCCTATGGGTGTGGTCATTGTGGACAACACTTCTCTCAAATGTCTAGCCTTAAAATCCACCAGAGAATTCATTCTACACTACAGAACCAGACCACTGTTTTCTAGGTACAAAAAGTGAAATAAATGTAACGATTGGACGTACATTGCAACTTTATTGTTGTATATTTAAAAAAATCAAAAGCACTATCTTCAACATGGGGGCACAGTGAGATACTGTACTGCGATGTACTGTGATCTGAACAGTATTGCATGTGTTAAACATTGTTACGTGGACTTCTCTTTAAGCTTCATTCTACATGTAAATAACTGCAGGACCTGCAGAACAGCAATGATATATAGTGGTTCATGTTTTACTTCAAAGTCAGATTGATTTCCCATTACTTTATGAGACTTCAAAGTCCATAAAGTGAAATTCCTGTTTGCAAAATAAATGTGTCACTTTGTTGATGGAGTCTGTGTTTCAGAAGCTACTTTAGTCTATACGTTTTAGTAATGACATGCTTACAGAACAAAAGGTTTAAGTAGATTGGACATCCTTTCTTTCCCCTATTAGAGGTGGAGATGATTGTCCTCTTAGAGGACATTTACACCTGTATTATGATATGGCACTTTTGATCACCCAGGATGCAAATAGTGAACCGGCCCATCGACACCTAGGATGTATTGAAATGCAAAGTCTGGACAGATCTATGAAGACGGATGGCTGTTCTCTACAAAACAACACCAGTCCTCTACACTACAGAACCAGACCAGTGTTTTCTAGGTACAAAAAGCGAAATAAATGAATGAATAAACGATTGGACGTACATTGCAACTTTATTTTTTATTTTGTAATTGCACTGTTAAGTAATACATACAGTAGGGAAAAGTAATACATACAGTAGGGAATAGGCTATGTACAAAGTCTAGATTTAATTTTAGGATCCACATTAGCTGGTGCCATGGCAGTAGTCTTCCTGGGGTCCAAATAAAACATACAAATACAATTACAAAATTCTATTAAATGTCAAAAGCTGGTGTTGGTGTACTATTTATGAAGTGTTTATGGAGAATTTTCAGGGGATGGGTGGCAGTTTGTGTCTTGAAAAAAATGGCATGACTTTATAAATTCATTGTGTTTTTTCTTTATTTTTAATAAATATTCAAAGGCAAGAGTTGTTTTTTATCTATGCCTTTGTTCATGGCAATTTCAGTCAGTAACATGACATGCCCTTTAGTAGATACCTTTATGTCCTTGCCCTAATTTTGCTGTACTGAAGTTGACACTACTTAAATGCTTTATTTTTATTTTTAATTGAATTTATATAATTGTCATTGTTGTAGCACAGTATGGACAAGACAACATTGTAGTTTGCCTTTGTGTGTATATATAAAATGTTATCACTTTGGATCAATTGAGCATATCTGGGGAAGGAGGGAGGGTGGAGGACAGTATGTTAGACTGTGATTGGTGGAGAGGTAGTTCTATTGTTCTCTTTGGCCAATCATATCAAAGCAGTTAGTGGCTCCACCATCCAGACTCTGGTATAAGAAGGGTTGGTCTGTGTCATTTCTAATTCTCTGCAACTTCTCCAGGATATCAATCATTTCTGATCGCATCGGACTGGACCCCGCCCAGACTTCAGCTGAAGATGAACTCTCTCGACCCCACCAAGGACATTTCTGCTGAACAGGAGGAACCCAAAGAGCTTGGTATGTTACTCTACCTCCCCTTTCAACCCCTACGTTCTGTTTTATTTTTCCTCAATATTATCAATAGTCATTTTATTAATTCTGAATATTACATTGTGTTTCAATGTAATGTGTGTTTTTAAGACCAATTATTAGTTGGCTACATGACAGGGATTTGTTTTGCAACATCTACTTTTAAGTCCACAAAGTGCTGTCTTTCTACCTATCAACAATCTTCGTATTTGTTTCCAATCCAGTATCTCATCATCAGTCTGGCTGCCCTGACCTACCAGAGGTGAATGAACAAAGAAGCTTGGCAGAGAAAAAACACTGCTGCTGTGATCAGTGTGGAAAACGCTTCTCTAACATGTCTACCCTTAAAATCCACCAGAGAATTCACACTGGAGAGAAACCCTATGAGTGTGATCAGTGTGGACAACACTTCTCTGACATGGCCAACCTGAAAAGACACCAGAGAATTCACAAGGGAGAGAAACCCTATGGGTGTGATCAGTGTGGACAACACTTCTCTCAAATGTCTACCCTTAAAAGCCACCAGAGAATTCACACTGGAGAGAAACCCTATGGGTGTGATCAGTGTGGACAACACTTCTCTGACATGGCCAACCTGAAAAGACACCAGATAATTCACAAGGGAGAGAAACCCTATGGGTGTGATCAGTGTGGACAACACTTCTCTCAAATGTCTACCCTTAAAAGCCACCAGAGAATTCACACTGGAGAGAAACCCTATGGGTGTGATCAGTGTGGACAACACTTCTCTCAATTGGGCAACCTTAAAACCCACCAGAGAATTCACACTGGAGAGAAACCCTATGGGTGTGATCATTGTGGACAACACTTCTCTGACATGGCCAACCTGAAAAAACAGCTTGGGCTTAACCCATGTAGACCTGAGACTAGATTCTACAAATGTCTTCTAAATTCTGACAGTTTTCTGAAAAACCTATCTTTCTATGTCAGTGGTTCTCAAACTATACTTCATGTCGAGGATCCCCAGAATTATACGTAATTGGCCGCCGACCCCAGAAGCAAGGTCATGAGTTTAAAACGTGTGCTGTGAAAGAATATATATTGCAAGAATTGCACGCATTTTCACGACTTTTCAAAAATAGCAGAGTGCAGCGCTACGAGCTTGTAGATCTCCTATTTCTCAACAGCTAAAGTTTAAAATAATGGTTAAAGTGGTTAAAAGCTATAAGACGACACAGATGCGTCCTCAGGTCCAAATAGGTTAATTACATTTTGTACCTATTGACCCCTGCAACGAAAAACAAACTTTCATTCATTCCCACTTCCATTCGTGCCATTAATCGGGGAAGCAGGATGAGGTCGCTGTTTTTGTTTCAGGGGTGAGGTTGGCGCGAGGATGGTTGTAGTTTGCACTTTTTTGAATGTGTTCTCTGGATCTTGTGACCATTGTGTCTGTTCTTGTTTTTTCTATGTTTACTGTGTTTTTAGAGCTTTGTTTTTTGTTTCACCTTCTGTAACATGAATAGTTTTGGGACATGCAAATAAACTTGACCTTGACCTTAATCCCTGTAGAGATGGGGTTTCAAACATCATGTAGTTTGTGGCAGGGGAGAGAATGTCTGCATCCAACACCTAGAAACGTTTGGCGGATCTCCACCACTAGGCTGGTTTGCCTACCCACACGGCTGTGTGTCGGTCGTGGGTTGTAGACATTAGGACATGAGGAAGCTGCAGGGGAAATATTGTAAAGCTTGTATGACATATGTTGCAACTATTCACCCTTGTGGTGTGAATAGAACTGCAGAGCGCAGCTATAAATCATAGGGGATGTCTTGCAGCTGTGCTCCGTATAGAGGCCCCAGAACATGCAATGCCAGTTTGTGTATGATTGGACGTTGCTTTCATGACACATGGATGTTATAACAAACGGCGATATTTGTAGCATTTGTTGACACCCTGTATGGCAGTGGTTCCCAAAGTGGGGTCCTTGAGTCAGTTCCAGGGGGTCCCCAGCTAAATGATAGTTTGGAACCTAATGGGCCCTTGCGGGGCGACTGTGGCTCAAGAGGTAGAGCAGGTCGTCCAATGATCCATGGGGCGGTGGTTCGAATCCCGGCTCCTCATGTCAAAGTGTCCTTGGGCAAGACACTGAACCCCAAATTGCTCCCGATGTGCTGGTTGATACCTTGCATGGCTTCCGCCCCATCGGTGTATGAATGTGTGTGTGAATGGGTGAATGTAATGCACAATCTATGTAAAGCGCCTTGGATAAAGGCGCTATATAAATACACCATTTTACCATTTACCCTTATGGGTCTGTATCTCTGAGAGTGTACAAATGCTGCATGTAAAGCCCTAACCACACCAAAGGTTCAATACGGTTTTAGCGTTGTCCCTGCGGTGTGATATGTCTTGTTGCACGTTGACCCACGTAGACCCTAGTGATTCAACGCATGGAATTCAATGGCCCAAACCACACCAAAGGGTCAAGACAGTTTTAGCGTTAACTCCTTGCAACCGTTTGGAACCAAGGAGTTGCATGGTGGTGACCCTTTGGTGTGGTTAGGGCTTAACTCTCCCCATCTATCTCTCTCTCTCTCTGTTTCCTGTCTGTCTCTACTGTGAACTTAGAACTTACTTACTATAAATACAGCCATTGAGCTTTTGACCAAGTACAACCAGATATTCAGAATCCAAGAGGAGCTTGGAGATGAGGCTCGGAGTCGTTTTGCTGGGAAGAGTTTCAGAAACCCGTTGATATAGTGAACACTGATTTGTTATTTCCACATCAGTGTCTGCTAATGTTCCATTTCAAATGATTTATTCATGGAAAGGTTGGCGCTACGAACATAAACAACTATAGGGCATTGTTTAATGTTTTGTGTGCCATCACAACTTTCATGTCTATCACTGTAATACCAATTACAAGTAATACCAATCATAAAAGGTATGCTTGTGTAACAAGTGTACCGGTAATACCTTTGTATAATGGACGTATGACCAAGAACAATAAAGTATTAAATCTGGACTAGTATTCAGTTAGGTTCGGCTCTGGGAGCATAAAAGAGTAAAATGATTGAAATGAGACCACACCAGTATGTAGCATGTAATAAAGAACGGCCGGCTTGTATTATAGAAAATAGTAAATAAATTGAATGGTACCAAAAACACACATACAGACATAGACAACAGTAAACAACAATAATGAGCTCAGATAGTGCGTAACTTGTAGTCACCTCTTGACGTCAGTGATTAGATCACTATTATCTTTCAAGTTAAACCCTTAAATATTTTGGGTGAAGTACCCTTTAATTTATTCTACAGGTCCTATGGGTTTGAACCTATGGGTTTTAATCTAGTTTTATGATCTACTGGTTTTTATCCTCGGGTGCACCCTGGTAAGTATCTTTTTAGTTAGTATCCTTTAACTATAGATATCTTTTTTAAATTGTAAATATCCTTTTAACTGTATGGTAAGTATTTATATGAACTATGGATCCATGAACTCTTAATCCCAATACAGAATGAAATTACAATTACCTTCAATTCAAAACACAGTATACATCAATGCACACACTTCAGTCAATAAACCCAATATGGACCACACAGGTGTGTACTGTATGTGAGTGAGTCTATGACAGTCCAACCACACTGTGAGGTGTAGTAGTGATGTGCAATGGATGTTGTGCAGTGTTCACTTTGTAGTGTTCAAGTTCTGTGATTGTGCTCAGTTCTGTCCTACCACACTGATAGAACACACAGACTTGATGCAGAGTATGTCTCCAAGGAAAATCAAAGATGGTCTTCGCATGCAATCCTCCTGGGTTAGTCGCTCGCCATCCTTGGTAGACCTAAACTCTGGCCTCATCCAAAAAACCTGACCTGTATGGCATGCATACAGGACAGCATGAAGAACTATAATTAACAGTAATTCTTTACAGTGTTTCCGTTCAGTGTGTTTCAATTAATTAAAATAATATACAACAAACTTCTTTCAGTATGAAAATAAAATACATTCTCATTTAAATAAAATGCATTGTAACAAAAGTGCTTTTCTCACCAATGGTATGCAAATAAAGTGCTCTCAATCACCAGGAATGGTGATGCTGCAGCTACCCCCAGCACACAGTCACACACAGCTAGGAAATGAAAGGTGTGGAAAGTATCCTTTACTTAGCAGCCTATTTTATCAAAGGCTAAAATGTAACAAAATGTACAAAACTTAAATAAAAGCAACACACGGCCATCTACATTGATGACAGAAAGTAGTTCTGTTCAAACTATATTCCATATAATTAACCAGGTAGGTTAGCTTGGAACAATGTGTTACTGCTAGCCAAACATGAAAAGCATTGGAATAACATGGTGGCTCTAGCCAATTAGCTGCTAACTCTCACGGCTAACCATCATGGCTACAGGCTTAGCTAAACATCATGGCTACTAGCTTAGCTAACAAAGTTTGTAGCAACTCACCAATGTTTAGCAGAACAAACTCTCAGCCCTCAGTTGATGGGCAAGGTGTGTGTGCTGTCTTTTCTAGCTTTAAGCTTATTTATTGTTCTAATTATTGATCTGTTTGGGCTCTGTGCCTCTCTCTCTCTGTCATGGGGGACTTCTTCAGTGCAGTGCAGCTTCTGTGTGAGACTGGGGAGAAGAGAAGGGCGGGGCAAGCAGTTGAGGTGTGTCGTCTGATTGGGTGAAATTCACCTGTCAGTCTCCATGGCCTTGGCTGACTATTTGTCAGCAGCATGACAGGGGGAAATCAAGTTAGGTAGACTTGCTCCATTTCTTCATTAGTAACCAGTTTCCATGACCTGGGTTACATCCTCCCCTCTTGAATTAGTGCACGTCCCGTTGCATCCGTTACATCTTAATGGCTGACTGATCAACACGTTGGGGGATGTCAGGGACATGTGGTCATCTCCATCCAACAATCTTGTAAAGGCATTACTGAGGCCTTGAAAAAGTGATTGAATCACTGAGAAATTATTAATCTGATTTCTCTCTTGCCTTCGCTGTATCCTAGCAGAACGACGGACAGGACATTCAGCTTTCTCCACTGTGTCTGTAACTGCATCTGCTTCAGCAGTTTCAGCATCAACTGGAGTGGACTCAACAGTAACTGTGTCAGGTACATTCGTTCTCACTTCTTCACTTTCAGAATTTTCCTCTTCAGGGTTCTCCTCTTCAGGTCTTTCCTTTTCAGGTTTCTCCTCTTCGGGTGTCTCCTCTTCACTCAACTCTGACATGTCAGACAATACAGGTAACACTTCATCCATGATGGTAGGGACTTCCTCCATGGATTGTGGAACAGTATCAGGTGAGTTACAATCAGGCAAGTCTAGATCAGGTGGTGTGTCATTTTCAGTTGTTTCTTCTCCAGGTGGATCCTCTGGTAAGTAGTCTCTCTCAGACAAGATGTCTTCTTCAGGTAAGTTGTCTAATTCAGGTAGGTTGTCTTCGTCAGGTAAGTTGTGTACTTCATCATCGACTGGAACATTATCAAGGGCCTCTTCATCCACAGGAGTCAGTTCAACAGAAGGACATGAAGTAGTAGGGTCTAGATCTGATCCTGGCTGCTCTTCTTCAGCATCAGCACAAGGAGCTTGCTTTGACTTCCATCCACGAGTTTCATACACCTTAGTGAATGTAACTGGCTCTGGGATCCGCAGATCTGTAAACCGGTGGACAGGAACAGGGATATCTTCATCCTCGTCAATAACACAGGGTGTTTCCATATCTGCAACACTACTCGTTTCTGCATCATCAGAACCAGGAGTCTGCCGTGTACGAGGTTTACGGACAGGCTTCGGTGCGACAGGTTTTTCAGGTTCACTTGCTGGTAGGAACCCACAAGGCAGTAGCAGGTCACGATGTAAGGTGCGCAGTGGGCGGTCTTTGGTCTCAGGCTTGACTGTATATACAGGCAGATCACCGGCACGCTTTACAACTTTGTAGACATCGGATTCCCACTTGTCCGCTAGCTTATGTTTACCACGTAGGCGAACACTTCGGACCAGGACTCGGTCGCCAACTTCAAGAGTGGATTCGGTAACTCGTTTGTCGAACCGTTTCTTGTTTCTCTCCGCTGTCTTGAGGGCATTACGAGTGGCAACTCTGTAACTCTCCTCCAGATTACTTTTAAGATCTCTCACATACTGTGAGTGTGACTTCTTTTGTTTGTGGACAGGCAGACCAAAGGCTAGGTCGACTGGTAGTCTGGGCTGTCTGCCAAACATCAGCTCATACGGGGTAAAGCCAGTAGTATCGTTCCTGGTACAATTATACGCATGAACCAGAGGCTTTACGAAATCCCGCCAGTGGGTTTTGTCTTCACTCTCTAAAGTTCCTAACATCTGCAGGAGGGTCCGGTTGAACCGCTCAACAGGATTACCTCTCGGATGATAGGGAGTTGTTCTGACCTTTCTGATTCCTCCGAGCTCGCACAGTTCCTTGATGGTTTTGGACTCAAAGTCCGGACCTTGATCACTGTGGAGCCGTTCTGGGAAACCATAATGGATGATAAAATGGTCCCAGAGGGTCTTGGCAACAGTCCTTGCCTTCTGGTTCGGAGTTGGTATTGCCACTGCGTACTTCGTAAAGTGGTCGGTAATCACGAGTATGTCTTTCGTGTTACTCCTATCCGGTTCCAGAGAAAGGTAGTCCATACAGACCAACTCCAATGGTCTGCTGGTCTTGATGTTGACCAAGGGAGCGGCTCTCTCTGGCTGGGTTTTACGTCGAACACAGCGGTTGCAAGTCTTGATCTTGGTTTCCACAGCGGATGCCATCTTGGGCCAATAGAAACGGGATCTCACAAGGTCGAGAGTACGATCAATTCCCATGTGGCTCATGTCGTTGTGGAGACTTGTCAACACAAGGGGCCGCAGCTCCTCTGGTAAGACAAGTTGGTAAGATTGATGAGCTCCGTCTTGCTTCCGTCTATACAAGACTCCGCTCCTCAACTCCAGACGATTCCACTCCCGCAACAAGAGTGGAAGTTCGGGGAGCTCAGCTCTAGCAGTAGGAGGGGGCTTCTCTCCAGTCTCGAGCTGATAGATGATCTCTCTGATGCTGGGATCTGCTCTCTGCTTCTCCTTTATTTCCTCGCTTGAGAAATGAGGGATGACAGAGGAACTTTCTTGTTCAAAGCTGCTTGGTATGGCATCTGCAGAGATGGCAAGAGACTCAACCAGAGTGATACCGGGGTCAATATCGTCAGAATCATCGTCTGTTCTTTGGCAGATGAGATGCCTTTCGCAGATGGCTTGTACAATCTCGGGGTCTGCTAGATGGTGTCGTGTGAACTGCTGTATGCGCTCTCGCTCCTTCTGTGATGTTAAGTCGTCTGACAGCCCACCATGGGGACGTCTTGAGAGACCGTCAGCATCTTGGTTTTGCTTTCCAGCACGATACTGAAGTTTGAAAGAGAAAGTTGACAGGGCTGCCAACCACCTGTAACTTGTGGCATCAAGCTTCGCAGTTGTGAGAAGGTACGTCAGAGGGTTACTGTCAGTGACCACAGTGAACGGACAGCCATACAGATAGTCCTTTAATTTCTCGGTAACAGACCATTTGAGCGCCAAGAATTCAAGCTTGTGAGCTGGATACCTGGACTCGCTCCGTGACAACCCTCTGCTGGCAAACGCAATGACTCGCATCCTCCCCTCTTGTTCCTGGTATAAGGCTGCTCCTAGCCCAGTGGTACTTGCATCGGTGTGAAGGATGTAATGCAGCTTGGGGTCAGCAAAACCCAGTACAGGAGCGGATGTGAGCTTGTCAATGACGGTTTGAAAAGCTTGCTGGCAGGTGATTGTCCAACGACTGCCGAAGGGCTCTTTAGGATTGTGGTACTTGGCAGTCTGCTCCTTTGTTGGTTTGGAACCTTTCCGGAGTGGTGGATAACCGGAGGTCAAGTCATTTAGAGGTTTGACTATTTTCGAGTAATCCTGGACATATCTCCTGTAGTACCCGGAGAAGCCTAGAAAGGACCTCAATTCCTTAAGGGTACAGGGAACTGGCCAGGTTGAAAGGGCTTTTATCTTCTCTGGGTCCGTCTCTACTCCATCTCGGGAGACGATGTGGCCCAGATATCGAACAGAAGTCTGGAAAAACTTGCATTTTTCTGGTGACAACTTAAGGCCATATTCCTTCAGACGTGACAGTACTCGAAGCAGTCTGCTCTCATGCTCTTCCAATGTCTCTGAAAAGACAATTAGGTCGTCTATAAAGACCAAGACCTCTTTCAGATTGATGTCACCCATACAACGCTCCATCAAGCGTTGAAACGTAGATGGCGCATTGGTGATTCCTTGAGGCATCCTACAAAACTCCCAGAAGCCTAGGGGACAGACGAATGCGGTTTTCTGCTTGTCTTCTTCCTCCATCTCAATCTGGTAGTAACCAGATTTGAGATCAAGCACGGTGAACCACTTCGACCCACTTAGGGTGGAGAAGGCGTCTTCTAGGTGGGGCAGAGCATATGCATCCTTGATAGTTTGTAGGTTGAGCTTGCGGTAGTCAATGCAGAGTCTTACGTCACCATTCTTCTTCCTCACTACGACGATTGGCGATGAGAAGGGAGACTCCGACTCTTGAATGACACCAGAACTCAACAGCTCCTGAAGGTGTTTTCGAACGGCCTCAAGGTCTTGGGGGTGTATAGGTCTTGCTCGCTGCTTGAAAGGAGTCTCGTCACTGAGCTTTATGCGGTGTTTGACCTTGTCGGTGTGACCGAAGTCGAGGTCATGGTGTGCAAACACTTCAGGCATTGAGTTCAGTTTGCTGGTCACTCGCTCTTTCCACTCAGTGGATATGGGAGAATCTTCAAAGTCGAATTTCAATTCAGGTCTGTCTGGCTTATCTGCAGGGCTGGGGTCAGCTGCTGCAGGTCCTTTCTGAATTACTTGCTGAACAGTATTCACTTCAGCCAGCACCGTTTTTGGGGGAATGGTAATGTCATGCCCCGACTCATTTTTTATCACCACAGGCAGCTGGGTGTGGTGTCTGGCAGTTGGGAGGGTGAACAGGCAGCTGGACACAAGTAGGCCGCCTGGCAAGGAGGACATTGAGGGGGATTCAAGGATGGCCCATTTGTCAGCCTGGGAGCCACGAACACTGATACATCCGTTGAGAACCACTTGCTGGCCGGCTGGAACAACTTCTGGCATTTTTCCTTGTAGTCTCACCAATCCCAAATTTCCATCTTCAGCTTGTTGTTGTCTGAGCTGGAGAAGTTTTAAAACTGCACGATAGCCAAATGAGGTAGGCTGGGGTGGGGCGGGTGTCTTCTGAGCATAATCAGTGTAGAGGACATCAAGGGTGTTGGTGCCAATTAGAACTTGATCTTCAGCACGGAGTTTGGGTACAACCAATGCTAAGGTTGGCACTTCTGTATCAACCCCTACAAACTCCTTAGGAAAGGTTATGCTCAGTTCAACGTATCCCAGGTAAGGGACATCTTGTCCATTAGCTCCTTCAACTCCGAGGAGGTTGTACAGGGACTTAATGGCTTGACTCGACAAGTGTTGCTCATAGAACGACAGGGGGACTGTTGTAACTTGAGACCCTGTGTCTAAGAGACAGTTCACTTCTTGGTCTGCAATGGTGACTTGGGCAGTATACTTTGTTCCAACTAAACCTCTGGGAAGTTTCATGGGTTTGTATTTAGTATGGGCACTTTTCAGTGAGGCTTTCTGTTTGGTTACGGTGGGACGGGTCTCATCACCTGCAGCTCCTATTTGTCCCTCAACAGGGGCTGCTAGTCGTTTAACTGATCCTCATCCGATGAAGCGGGTTGAGCTTCCCACTGAAGTTGCCTGTCTTGAAGTAGCTTCCTCTTGGTTGCGACAAGTGAAGGGTTTGGCTCATTGTCACATGATGGTTTAATGTGCCCATCTTCACCGCACTGGAAGCAGTACCATGGCCGGGGCTTGATTGACTTACGGCTCAAGGTTGGCTGCTTCTCAGGCCTTTGACTCTTGCCTTTCGTAGTTCGTTCTTTGTCTGCAGCTACTTTGGAATTAGCTGATTTGTCCTTCTTTTCAGTCTTTGCTTTCTTCAAGTTTGTGAGTTGACTTTGAAGAGCAGCAACTTGCTTCTTCAACTGTTCAGTCTCATTGGAATCCGTATAGGCACATGCACTCTGTAGATGTGACGTGATACGTTGCTTGGAGGCACCAAGGTGTTTCTTCATGCGAGTTTCCTTTGCAGCATGCTTATCCTCTTCTGTGCGAAGGAGCAACAGCAACTCTGCAAAGGAAGGGGGGTTGTTCTTTCTGTGCTTCAGCTGGAGGTCAGCTAGAAGTGCATTATCCCAGCAATTTCTGCAGAACTGGTTAAGGAGAAGTCTGTTGACTTCGCTGGCAGATACGCCACCTCTTCTCACTGCTGTACTCAAGACTACCTGCAACCTGTGTAAGTAGCTTGAGGGCTTTTCATTTGGGTCTTGGAACGTAGTCAGGAACTTGGCAAAGAGCTCATCTCCATCTTCTACTGTTCCATAAGCAGAATCTAGCAACTCGAGATAAGCTGCGGGGGATGCTTGTGGACCCAAGTGCTTGGTGACTTCAGTAGCTGGCGGCAGCAGACTGTCGAGTATTCTCCTAGACCGATGCAGGTCTGAAATAGCTGGGTCATTCATCATCAGTTCAACGTTGGTACGCCATGTGTCATAGTCAACCTCGTTGGTTGGACGGGGAGATCTGCCTGAAAAAACTCTGAGACGTGAAGGAGCAAGATGATGCGATGCAGCTTCTTGGCTTCTCACTATGTGTTCAACGATGACCCTCTGTACGCCAGGAGGGTTCATGTCAGTTTTACTGAGGTGTTGAATTGTCTTTGAGTCAACCTGTGCTTGGACAGGTGATGCGTTGTCATTGGTCAGGTTTTGAAGTTGAGTCGGTGCAGCACGTGGCTGAGGTTTCATAGTGGGGAATGGAACTGATGTCTGATCGGTGACACTGGGTTGTGAACTTGCACCAGTCGTGGAAGTTAGATCAACTGAACTCGTAGACTCAAGGCTGGGTTGGAGTGTGGCAGCCTGTAGCGGCGCGGAGGTCAAATGAACCGAGGTCTGTGTTGGGTCTGGCCTTGGGGATTCACTTTCTCCGTCCTTGTTGTTACTCTTAGGTGAAGCAGCAGATGTGGTAAGTTTAGCAAGCTCTCCTCTGAGCAGTTCTTCAAATGATTGCCCACTTAGCTTGGCTATTTCTTGCAGCTCATCAAGGTAAGTACTGGTGGCACTACTGCTTGCTGTAGGAGTGTACACAGAAGCTAAGGCCTTCACTTCGTATGTGACATCTTCTCTGCTGGGGCTAATATAAGCAAGGGGCAACAAGGGCTGAAGTGACTCCATGGATGCGCCAGACTCAAACTCATAAATTAACTGCCCATGAAATGGAGATGCTTTATCTTCAATGGGGAGTATACGGTTAATTTTGCCATGAGTTTGCAAGTGTTCAGTGACTTCCTGATCAAATTCTACACTGATGGGCCCACTAAGTTCACTAACTATGACTGAGTTAGGGATTTTGACCATTTCACTCATAACTATTTCCATTTTGACCGGGCTTCAAAATAAGTCTAGTTATTTTGTTATTTATTTTTGTTATCAATACCGGTTATCTTGTTTGGCCTTAAATTACCCACAATGCTCCTGGCTAGCTCGCCAAATTTTATGTAACAAGTGTACCGGTAATACCTTTGTATAATGGACGTATGACCAAGAACAATAAAGTATTAAATCTGGACTAGTATTCAGTTAGGTTCGGCTCTGGGAGCATAAAAGAGTAAAATGATTGAAATGAGACCACACCAGTATGTAGCATGTAATAAAGAACGGCCGGCTTGTATTATAGAAAATAGTAAATAAATTGAATGGTACCAAAAACACACATACAGACATAGACAACAGTAAACAACAATAATGAGCTCAGATAGTGCGTAACTTGTAGTCACCTCTTGACGTCAGTGATTAGATCACTATTATCTTTCAAGTTAAACCCTTAAATATTTTGGGTGAAGTACCCTTTAATTTATTCTACAGGTCCTATGGGTTTGAACCTATGGGTTTTAATCTAGTTTTATGATCTACTGGTTTTTATCCTCGGGTGCACCCTGGTAAGTATCTTTTTAGTTAGTATCCTTTAACTATAGATATCTTTTTTAAATTGTAAATATCCTTTTAACTGTATGGTAAGTATTTATATGAACTATGGATCCATGAACTCTTAATCCCAATACAGAATGAAATTACAATTACCTTCAATTCAAAACACAGTATACATCAATGCACACACTTCAGTCAATAAACCCAATATGGACCACACAGGTGTGTACTGTATGTGAGTGAGTCTATGACAGTCCAACCACACTGTGAGGTGTAGTAGTGATGTGCAATGGATGTTGTGCAGTGTTCACTTTGTAGTGTTCAAGTTCTGTGATTGTGCTCAGTTCTGTCCTACCACACTGATAGAACACACAGACTTGATGCAGAGTATGTCTCCAAGGAAAATCAAAGATGGTCTTCGCATGCAATCCTCCTGGGTTAGTCGCTCGCCATCCTTGGTAGACCTAAACTCTGGCCTCATCCAAAAAACCTGACCTGTATGGCATGCATACAGGACAGCATGAAGAACTATAATTAACAGTAATTCTTTACAGTGTTTCCGTTCAGTGTGTTTCAATTAATTAAAATAATATACAACAAACTTCTTTCAGTATGAAAATAAAATACATTCTCATTTAAATAAAATGCATTGTAACAAAAGTGCTTTTCTCACCAATGGTATGCAAATAAAGTGCTCTCAATCACCAGGAATGGTGATGCTGCAGCTACCCCCAGCACACAGTCACACACAGCTAGGAAATGAAAGGTGTGGAAAGTATCCTTTACTTAGCAGCCTATTTTATCAAAGGCTAAAATGTAACAAAATGTACAAAACTTAAATAAAAGCAACACACGGCCATCTACATTGATGACAGAAAGTAGTTCTGTTCAAACTATATTCCATATAATTAACCAGGTAGGTTAGCTTGGAACAATGTGTTACTGCTAGCCAAACATGAAAAGCATTGGAATAACATGGTGGCTCTAGCCAATTAGCTGCTAACTCTCATGGCTAACCATCATGGCTACAGGCTTAGCTAAACATCATGGCTACTAGCTTAGCTAACAAAGTTTGTAGCAACTCACCAATGTTTAGCAGAACAAACTCTCAGCCCTCAGTTGATGGGCAAGGTGTGTGTGCTGTCTTTTCTAGCTTTAAGCTTATTTATTGTTCTAATTATTGATCTGTTTGGGCTCTGTGCCTCTCTCTCTCTGTCATGGGGGACTTCTTCAGTGCAGTGCAGCTTCTGTGTGAGACTGGGGAGAAGAGAAGGGCGGGGCAAGCAGTTGAGGTGTGTCGTCTGATTGGGTGAAATTCACCTGTCAGTCTCCATGGCCTTGGCTGACTATTTGTCAGCAGCATGACAGGGGGAAATCAAGTTAGGTAGACTTGCTCCATTTCTTCATTAGTAACCAGTTTCCATGACCTGGGTTACACTTGCTAAGCAATTTTCTTCATAAGAAACAAAATGAATTAAGTGCAGAAACGGAGACACACAAGACCACAAGAATTAAGGCAACATGCACATGCCTTCACATAATGCACAACTCGTCCTTTTGGTGTTTTAAACATTATGTTATAATTTAGCTATTGAAAAATAGCAGATCTACAAGCTCATAGCACGCCACCGAGTGGCGCGCTACGAGCTTGTAGGTCTGCTATTTTTGAAAAATCGTGAAAATATTTATTTCAGAAAACTGGAGGATTTAGAAGATTTTTAAAAAAATGTCGAGGTCGGGTCAAAATGGGTTAAGTCGTATTTTATCCAGTCCGGCCCTTGATCTAAAATGAGCCATTTTTCTGAAAAAGCTATGTTTCTATTTCAGTCGTTCTTCGATTTTTCAAAAATAGCAGACCTACAAGCTCGTAGCGCGCCACTCGGTGGCGCGCTATGAGCTTGTAGATCTGCTATTTTTCAATGGCTAACGCATAACATAATGCTAACACCAAAAGGGGTTCCCGCCCAAAATGACCTGAGGTTGATTCTACAAAATAATGTCTTCTAAATCATGACAGTTTTCTGTCACTATTTGAGTACCACAGACGAAAAACATCTAAGTCCAAATTTCAGACTGACCCCTCCACGAAAAGGCCTCGTTGTCCTGAACCCTTATCTATCATTTATACATTATGGATCAATAGTGTGGACTTAGACTGTTATTCGTCTAATTTTGACCACTGACCTCCATCTCAAATATTTTGTTCCAGGGACCTCCCAGAAGTAAAGATTTGAGTTAAAAACGTTCACTGGGGAAGAATATATAGTCAAAGATTTGCACACATAAAAAATTAAAAAAAAGCAGATCTACAAGCTCATAGCGCAGCACTCGGTGCTCTGCTATGAGCTTGTATAGATCTGCTATTTTTCAACAGCTAAAGTTTAAAATAATGGTTGAAGTTGTTAAAACTAAAGCTATATAAGGTGACACAGATGCGTCCTCAGGTCTAAATGGCTTAATGATGCAGCACAGTCCAATTACAACCCCCTCCCCCCCCCCCCCCCCCCCCCCCGCTACCTCCTCTGCTACTCACAGTCCAGTCCCAGGAGCCTTTCTTTCTCCCACGGCTGCAAACCCTTGATGCAATCACTCCTGGTGGGCGTTGATAGATAATTTTGGAGTTGGGTGGATGGAATTGTCAATTTCCCTTTGGCCCAGACCGTGTTCATATTTTGTCATCTTGCCCTTTTGTCATCAGTACTCCTAGCCTACTGCCTGTTTACTCTGGGTTGTTCTCCTTATCCTATTTATGTCATGTCACCATCCACAGGCCTAATCATCTCAGACCTATATTATCCTTTATATTATTATATCATATATATTATGGATTTCCTGACGCCACCTTCAGATTTTATATCTTAGTCAGTCTCCATACTGTCTGCCTGTAGCCACAAAAGTCACCATACTGTAGTGTGCTGTTTTGATTTTAGTTTACATGCAGCTGCTTCGATATCAGTGTGGCCTTGGGGCCTAGTGAGAGAGAGCATTTCTCTCTGTTAAGAGTTCACAGCTAGCCGGGAAGAAATGTTATCTTCAGGTTGCCATAGCAACGCCAGCCTCTGTGCTTTCCCGGTTTATGCAGGCCCTCAATGACGGAACCAAGAAAGCTGTCCCGATATCAGTCTCATCATCCATGTGCTGGTCCAATGAGCGCTTGACAACCAGTGCCAGCGTGGCATAGTGGAAATTAACTGTCTATTCAGCCAATGAATGTGTATCAACAATTGACGTATTCTACAGTATTAATGCCTGTGAAATGAATTGTTCGAGAGAACCCTGTGCAGTTTGTCTCTCTGATCTGAAAATGAATAGACATTAATCATATTCTGCTGACTGGACAATCCTTCTTCCTGGTGGTTTCATCTTTTTATTGGGTACTTAAAGGTATTTTTCTAAAAGAGTATTTCCTGCTTAAAGTAATCCTGTTAAAGCTAATTGTGAATCATTAATTGTCCCTTCTGCATTTTATATGCAACTAATTGGCCTTCCCTTATCTGTTATCTTGACAATTAATGTATCAAATTGGTCTTCGAGCCTTATAATTGGTTTTATCTTAATTATAATTCCATCAAATTGGTCCTATTCGAACCGTCTTTTTCCGAGTATAAGTCTAATTTATTTAATTAGCTCCTCCGACAAAAGGAACCAGCCCCCATCCCCATTTTCATTTTTATTTTTTTTCTGCCGGAAGAACAAAGTCCATAGTCATATTTTTGGAGCAGTGGTTTCGTCGATGCATGTTCAGTTCTGGAACCGATCCTCCCCATTTTTGGGAACATACAAGCCGCGGATCTGTGGACGAACGGACGAAGCATGAAGTTTGAACGGTCCTCCACAGATCCACCCCCCCTTCCCCCTCCTGTTGTCTGTCCGAACGACGGTTCCTCTCCTGCTTCGGTGCCCTCTGTCTGGGACCGCTCTGCCTACGTGATTCTCCCAGCTTGCCTTTCTGAAGTTAAGTAATTTGTCTTTCTGTAACCTTCTTAGATTATACTGTTATTATAATTTATTGCCGTACATTCATGTCTGGGACTTAATCCCTGAACATGTCTCAGTCACATTACTTTTCTTCACTTTAGATTTTCAGGCGGCAACACTTCGAGTTGTATCAAATTGGTCTTCGAGCCTTATAATTGGTTTTATCTTAATTATAATTCCATCAGGCGTCATCAGGTGTATTGATGTTGTTGGTACTAACGGTACCAACATCAATACAGCATGGAATTGTGGACAAAATCTTATCCAACGACGACGAAACATTCCACGTTTTGGGTTCTGAGAGGCTATACATGTCACCAATTGGTAGAGAGAGACTGATGGCGTGCTATGGCATTCCCCCAAAGTTCTATATTGTTGTGAAGTTCTTTCAGAATATAGGCGCTGCAAGTGCCAAGCAGATGAGGGAGATTTTATTCTGAAAATCCCTTTCCCCCAAAACCGTGAAGCCAAATCTCATCATTACGGCATCGCGCTAGTAAGTCCGATCTCTCTTTAGAAGCATTAACCCATTTTGGGGCGGGAACCCCTTTTGGTGTTAGCATTACGTTATGATTTAGCTATTGGAAAATAGCAGATCTACAAGCTCATAGCGCGCCACCGAGTGGCGCACTACGAGCTTGTAGGTCTGCTATTTTTGAAAAATCGAATAACGACTGACATAGAAACATGTGACGAAACCGAAAGCACTTTGCAGTCTAGCAGCTGGCCATGTTGTTTATCTTTCACCAGAAACGGTATAGTATGTCGGCCGCAATGGGATGAAAAATCACTCTACTCATCTGAACGCCGGACGTTCGCGCATTTTGCCTTGTGTGTGCGCATTTTGCCTTGTGCTTGGAGGAACATAGCAACCTGCCTAGCAACCTGGGCACAGTAGAGGTATGTGTTTTGCTTCTGATGGTGGATTTTGATATAAAGCGATTACCCGCAGCGCCGCGGGTTTGGCCATCAAAGGGTAATTATTATAACCCGCGGTGCCGCGGGTTATGGCCATGGCTGGCGTCAAGGGTGTTAAGAGCGTCTGCTAAATGCCTAAATTGTAAATTGAAAAAAGAATAAGTTGCCTAATACACAAATAAATTAATAGGTTCAACAATAATGGAAAAACAATACAATTAAGTTCTAATTCAAATTGACTATTTGAAAGTGTTTGACACGTTTATGCGCCGATCGAGGCCAATTGAAAAACAACGCTGCTGCATACATGGACTTTCAATGCAGTCTTGAACCACACACACCATACACGACTATTAAATGCATTTATTTTGCTATCACATGAAAGTGCCTTTCGGGCTACGTGCAATAATGTGCAAAGCTAAAGTCCTTATCTGTAGCCTGGACTGTGTGATATCAGTCCTTAAGTTTACTTTATACAACTCATCATCAGCACTGAACTGCTGAAGTTCTGTCGGTACACTTAGCCTCCTCTGCTGTCACAGGAAGACGAGTGGTTATCAAAGATCTGCACTTATGCACGCTTTGGGGGCTGTGGAGCCTGTAATAATGCTCTGCGTACACTGCGTAGGAGGATGGATGACTCAGGACAATGATTTGAATGCAACGCCATGCTGTGTGATTCATGATAACAGCAGTTTGTCGAAATAACACATATATTATCTCGGCCTGGCAAGCTGAGATATTGCATTCGGCCATGCATGTCTGTCTGTCTGTCTGCAGCTAACCTCTAGGCTGTATATAGGCTGTGAGATCAGATTCCTGAATATCCTGCCACCCTAATAGACAGCGCAACACCCCATCCTTTGTCCGCCTTCTCCTACCAAACCACACCGTTTGCACACATCTCACCATGCACAACACCAACAGCATGCCTGTCCAGACATCAACCACTACTTTGCATCCATGCAACTGTCATATTTACAGTGAGTGTGTGTGTGTGCGTGTGCGTGTGCGTGTGCGTGTGCGTGTGTGTGTGTGGGCGCGCAACAACACATAATAATAAATAATAACCCATCCGTTTCTACACAATACTGGGTATAAACACACAGCTGAAACATGAAGTGGAGTCTGTCAACTCGTGCAATTTCCTTCTCCCCATATTGCGCTGCTACGCAACTCTAGGATGAGCCGCCCGAAGGGCGGCGAAATTCTAGTATTTTTAATACGTCAGCAACAATGTCATTTTTAATGAATAACCGCAGAGCAATTGTCCCTACAGGACATGGCATGTCTGTTCTACGTAGCTATGGACAGGAACTAGACATGTGTGCCTGTCCATCCATCCGTCTAATTGAATAACAAAACTGTAAATGCACCAAGTCTCTGTACGTGTGTACGTCTGTAAACCACGTAACTCGTACATCCCACTGACCTTAATTATTGGAACAAACAATACTATATCTACAATCTTGTTCAAAACTATGAAAACTCACAAAACATGCAGTAATCCTGGTCTCTAAACAAACTGCCTCCCCCTGACCAGCCGCGGCACCTGATGGAGGGGAAAGGAACTGGTTGGAATACCGTGTTCCTTCCACGCGCTACGTCCAACCAGGGAAACTCGCCCCTGTCACGTGTAAAGGGAGCAACTTGGACACATATATGGGGACTAGGTTGGCGGAGGGTGTCTAGAGAGCCCAAGATCACATTAGATAATTGGCACAGGGGTGAAAAAAATGGGTTACAAAATCGAGGGGTAAAAATAAAAAAATAAAAAACTATGAAAATAACTAATTATATTTTTATTGGTATGACCATGACGGGATGGGAAAAATGAAGCGATATGCCATCATCATCCACACCTTTGTTCCTCTACATCCTCGTCGGCTGTTGTTGGAGATGATGGTGTTTTTACAGCCACCTCGTCTCTCAAGCCGCATCGCCACGTCTTGCTTCCGTTCCTTTGGGATGTATTCCCTTTTGAACATGGGGTGGCTCGCAGTTGCCATGAGACAGACACTTGCTGTTTTCAAACACATGGCCAAACCTGAAAAACCTTATTCATTTCCCCCAGAATTGTAGCCTAATTGTAGCTTGGTTTCTTTTAGTTACAAGCTACAAAAAAGACCCAAAAAGTAGCTGAGCTACTTAACGAGGTACACAAATATGAATGTAGCTCGGCTACGGCAAGTTACAGCAAAAATGTAGCTTAATTTGCACAACACTGGACGTTACGTGATCAATTCTTTTTTTCTGTGCTCCGATATTCATCCCGAGAAACGCAGTTTCAAACATGCGTGCAAACACCTTAACTGTAGGGCGTGGCAATACATTGCCTCTTATTAGCTGGGTCTTACTTCTGCGAGAATGTGGACTTGTAGACAAACAATTTTAATTACTTTTTGAGTGGTGCCTATTATCAATCCATTACCCAGCTATGTGTGTATGTATGTCTGTCTCTGTGTCTGTATGTCACAGCACAGACAGCTGCAACACCTCGCCAATACCGCTGGATGGCACTGTTGAGCAGCGACACACACACACAAACACGACTAGGGATGGAGCCAGAAAATCGGGTCCATTACAAACCCGGTTCGGCATTTATCGAGACCCGATTATCAATAAGCATTTGGCTTGTCGAGCCTCTTATCGGGTATAGCCGCAGCGGCTGACGTCATGGGCCGCTCGCTATAAAGGAGGTTGGACGCGACGGGTGGTTGCGTGGTTCGTCATCGTTTGCCGTGGTGGAAGTATGGTGGAACGGGTGAAAAGTTTGGTAACATTAAAAAAAAAGACAAGAGGGGAGCTAAATGCAATAATGTAGCCTACCACAGTTGTTGCATGCACGAAAGGGAGCATTTCGACAATGCATAGACATCTGTCCATAATGCATTGTATTAAACCCAAATGCGATACCTTTGCATGTCTGCATGAGTCGAAACAACACGGTAAGACGTTGCCATAAATTATTAATCCAATTCATAATAATACGTTTGGGAAACTCAAATCTCCCTGCTGCAGAGCTACAAGCTCACAACGCGGTGCAACCAGACGCATTGTGAGCTTGTAGATTGGCTATGTTTGGTGCGCGACACCGCCGTACGATGATGTATACATTTCACTTTTAAAGTGACGGTACACAATGAACAGTTCCCTCTGTCTGTTAGAAAGGTACTGTATAAGGCCTATAGTAAAATGTAGTGCAAAGGGATGTCTTGGTTGGTTAAAATAAAGAGAAGATTATTAAAATATAATAAGCATATATATATTGTGTGTGTGTGTGTGTGTGTGTGTGTGTGTGTGCGTGTGTGTGTGTGTGTGTGTGTGTGTGTGTGTGTGTGTGTGTGTGTGTGTGTGTGTGTGTGTGTGTGCACACCTTAGAACTGTTTATTGGCATACAAACTCACAACTGGCCAATAAAAATAAGGTTCTGTTCTTTCTACAAAATAATAGCAAATGCTCGATAGTGGGCTCGATAAGGACCCGGCTCAATAAGCCTGCTGATAAGGTGATCGTTATCAATAAAACCTTAACGAGCTCCATCCCTACACGTCACACACACACACACACACACACACACACACACACACACACACACACACACACACACACAGAGGCCAGGGAGGGGGGCTAGTACGTATAGGTGCACCGCTCATTTCACAGTTCACACAGGACATTATTTTCTATAATCTATGGTTTTTGTGCCAAGGAAAGCTTTTCAAATCCTTCTCCGCTTCTTTACTCTGCTTATTCTTATCTTCCACTTGTAAATCGCTCTGGATAAGAGAGTATTAATGTCTAAGTTGTAAATGTATTATGTAACACAAATTTCCCTCTGACAATTTGAACTCCAATAATATTGCTTATACATATTTCATCAGACAAAGGTTTATGGTTGCTGGCTGTTGGCCTTCATTACTTATTTATCCTGATTGGGTAATAAACCTAGAGCAGACACTTGAAACATAATGAAGTCATATCAGTGAAAGTGCCTAAAGTGTTAAAATGAAGGGATATCTCTTTCAGCAGTAACAATCATTATTCTGTAACCGTAAGCATCCTTCTATCAGCTCACACTTAAGCCATTAAGACCTGGAACGCATCTGTGTCTCCTTAGCTTTTAACCACTTTAACCATTATTTTAAACTTTGGCTGTTGAAAAATGCAAATCTTTGAATATATATTCTTTCACAACAAACGTTTTTAACTCATGTCTTTGCTTCTGGGTTTCCCTGGAACAACATATTTTCAGATGGGGGGGTCGGTGGCCAATTACATATAATTTTTGGGGTCCTTGACATGAAATAGTTGGAGAACCACAGACAGAAACGGGTTTTTCAGAAAACCGTCATGATTCAGAAGACATTTGTAGAATCTGGTCTCAGATCTTAATGGCTTTTAAAGCCATTCAGCACCAGCGACTTCTATTAACTCTTTAAACCGCTAAAGCATCTGTGTCATTTTAGATTTTAGCATTGGCTATTCAAGAAATAGCAGATCTACATGCTCACAGCGTGTCACTTCATGCCGGCCTGCGAGCTTAGCTTGTACATCTGCTTTTTTCGTAGCCAGCCTGATTCACTACGTTCTGTGGGTTTTTGAGCGGTGCCTAGCCGCACCGATGACTGGCCGCGTTTGTATGTCTCTGTCTGTTTGGAGTATGGTATGTCTGTTTGTAGTATAGCCACAACAGCTGCAATACGGCTGGCAGCCAGCCTGCGGTGTTGTTGAGCAGTCTGCACTGCCCAGTTCACATAGGTGTGATGTGTATTTACACATTTACTTAACCCATTTAGGCCTGACCTCGAAATTTAAAATAAATCCTCCAGTTTTCTGAAATAAATATTTTCACGATTTTTCAAAAATAGCAGACCTACAAGCTCGTAGCGCGCCACTCGGTGGCGCGCTATGAGCTTGTAGATCTTCTATTTTTCAATAGCTAAATTATAACATAATGTTTAAAACACCAAAAGGGGTTCCTGCCCAAAATGATTTAACAATGTAATCATGTGATTCTTAGTTGTTGAGCAGTAGCTTCTGCAGGTTTTTCTTTTCTTACATGACTTTTTTTCTCTTTATCTGTGCAGGATACAAACTAATTGGAAGTCACTCAGGTGTGAAACTTTGCCGCTGGACCAAGGTACGTACAGTAGTGTATCAAACGCTTTGCAGCATGCTGTACTGTTGTATAGACTTTTGTGACCTAAATGGAATCCACAAAGCCAACAAGGTGTTTTTTTTCTTCCCTTCATGCTATAGTCTATGCTACGAGGCAGAGGAGGCTGCTACAAGCACACGTTCTACGGCATCGAGTCTCACCGCTGCATGGAGACAACTCCCAGCCTGGCCTGCGCCAACAAGTGTGTCTTCTGCTGGAGGTAGGTGTCTGGAGAATGGACAAGTGTGTCTTCTGCTGGAGGTATAGGTGTCTGGAGAAAAGACAAGAGGTTTGTCTCGCGTAGCCACACAACTATTCCACAATCTCTGAATGCTATATAGAGTCTGGAACTACACGTGCTGTAGTTTCTCGTGCCGGAAAACATTTACTTATTTTTTTTTTCATTTCTGCTAAGCAACCAGCTTGACTAAATTTGACTTTTTGACATATTGGTTGTTCAGTTTGACCCACCAGTTTTTGAGATATGGCTTATAGATTAATGTCTTGCAGAAAACAGCAAGTTGAGAAAACAGGCTTATAAGGTTCACTTCTGTGGTCTCTAACATTACACCTAGCTACATGTTTGGGCATTTATTTCATATTTACATGTCGATTTCAGCTCTGACACTTATTTCAGACATGCTCTAGTATGTGAAGAGTCTGCCTGTGCTATTAACTCATTAAAAAAAAAGGGAAAAAAAGTTTTCTCCTCTGGTGAAAAGCTGTAATTTGCGTGATGGCAGTCTCTCAGTCAAATCTGGTCACATATGCTTAGATGATTTCTATTTATATTAGGATCAATTTGCGCGATCAGAGCTTCCGCTTCCGCTCCAGACTGTATGACGGAAGCGTTTGAAAATTGCGAGCGGCAACAGTCTGGCCACGCGAGGCTAACAAGAGATTGACCAATTGATTCATCTGTAAATCCCAGATCCAGACCCTCCAAAATGTTCCTCCTCACATAGTTCAATAGACCATAATGTAGTGTATGTTCCCTTTCCTTACTTATTGTACAGTATATATATCTCTAACCGAACCCCTTTATTTCATGTTTGCTAATTATAATCATTCTCTGTCATTGAGTAATGCTTTCTCTCTCAACCATGTTACAATTCAGGCATTTGGCAGATGCTCTTAATCCAGAGCGATTTACAGTAAGCAAAAACAACACATGGTGGTAATACATCAAATACATAGAAATAGTCATCAAGCATCATAAGCTAACAATAGAATATCTGTACAATGAAACTAGTATACACTATAGAGTGAGTGCTATGTCTACATAATATGCAATGGGAAGTGCATTCCATAGTTTTGGAGCCAGAAGGGAGAAGTGTCTGGTGATTAAGGGATGGAACGCTAGTACCCCCTGCATAATGGAGAGGCGGATAAGGTGGAGGCTAATTAATTTTGACATGGGCGAGACGGGGTGAGAGAACATGCCACCCTTCCTCCAAATTCCCTTTCAAATATTAACCGTGTAGATGGAACATTGTGACATGACGCTGACAGTGTGCGCTGCCTCTGAGGACATGCCATTCTCTTCTGGGTGCTCCATCTGGGATGACATGTCCCATAGGCCTTTAGCTGTAAGTGTGGCACTACATTGGATTTTGGCATTGGCAGTTTGTGTGTCTGTGTATGTGATGTGTTTATATGGCAAGTCAATCAGACACACAGTCAAAAGGCATTACTGATACTGAATTATACAACAGGTCGTTTCGAGGAAGCAATCTGATTGGTTGAAACGGCTTCTAGCCGTGGATCAAACCAGCACCATTCACCACCTAATCAAAACGAAAAAAGAAAAAAGAAAAAAATCAGCTGCTCTGTTTTCCCAGAGCGCTAGCAAACTCGGTGGCTAGGCTAGCTAGTTTTTTGGGACATTTGTGGTCGTAGTGACTACATCTGTCATTAAAAACATATATTTTTTCAGCAATTTTCTTAGTTTTAAGGGTAACTGTTGTATAATTGCAATATTACACTCGAGGGTGTGGTTTAACCTGATTATTGCCACTTCAGTGATGCTTGCGGAACTCGACTTTGTCTCGTTCCTTACCGCATCACTGTCGTGGCAATATTCACGTTAACCCACACCCTCGAGTGTAATATATTGCTTAAATAGACCATCGCTAGTTGATTTTTAGATGGATTTTATTTTGTTTATTTTTTTGGCTTGGTCATTATAAAAGCGTTCAAAGTCAGGCTTGTGTCAGGCCACAGAATGGACAAACCTGCCCTTATTAGTGTCAGGCCACAGAATGGACAAACCTGCCCTTATTAGTGTCAGGCCACAGAATGGACAAACCTGCCCTTATTAGTGTCAGGCCACAGAATGGACAAACCTGCCCTTATTAGTGTCAGGCCACAGAATGGACAAACCTGCCCTTATTAGGACAGGCCACAGAATGGACAAACCTGCCCTTATTAGTGTCAGGCCACAGAATGGACAAACCTGCCCTTATTAGGACAGGCCACAGAATGGACAAACCTGCCCTTATTAGTGTCAGGCCACAGAATGGACAAACCTGCCCTTATTAGGACAGTGAAGGGTTTTATGTGGCTGCCACACACTGCTTTAACTCCTTATTCAACCTGGGAACATTCTAGACTAGAGGAAGAAATGTGTCCTTTTGAAATATGTTTTGTTTCTTTGGGTGGAACGCCGAATGGCCTTCACGGTTTATTTTCAGCTTTGGATTTCACTTCATAACATCTTAATTTGATAACAACATTATTGTCTCCACCAGGCCGAAGGCATGGGGAGAGAGTATGTTTTGCACTCTGTCCGTCCGTCCGTGTGTGTGCGTGTGTGTGTGTGTGTGTGTGTGTGTCCGTCCGTGTGTCCATCCGTCCGTCTTTGGACAGCTAATCTCCGGCTTTGGACAGTACACCTACAGATTTTGGTACAAAGTCTCTCTAGAGCCATTCAACGAAACATGTCTTTCATATTTTTCAGACTCCATCCTGATTGGCTAAGATTGGCTTCCAAAGTTCACAGGAGTGCTCAGTTTCAAACAAAATGCCGCAAATCATGAACACATTGTGTGATTTCTGTGAATGTACACTAGGCAGAGGAAGAATTGCCACTTCAACATTTTCAACTCAGCCTCATGGTGGCGCTATAACTGGCCATGTTTTTACCTCTAACTGCACGGATCTGTGCAAAACTAGACAAACATAGAGGCCAAGGAAAAACCTTTGCCTGGAATTTTTCACATCTGTTCTTTATGGCGCCACCAGGAGGCCGATATATGTAAAACACATTTTCTAATATTACTCCTTCAGATTGTTTTGAAATTACTATTGTTGTTGTAAAGAAAAATCAATAAACATATGTTAAAAAAAATAATAAAAACAAAATAGTTTCACGCAAATCGGTACACATGCTCTCCATAGTCATGTGATCAAGACAGGTTTGTTAGATTTCTCATAATCCATCCTGATTGGCTACGATTGGCTTCTAAACTTTTCAGGAGTAGCCCGCTTTGTACCCGTTTTGTACAAATCGCCACAACTCCTCAACACAGCGTCCGATTGCGGTGAAACTGTGCATGCATATACCCACTAGGTTCAGGTTGAGGACGAAATGCCACTTGATAGTTTTCAAATCAGCCTCATGGTGGTGCTACAACAGGCCAAGTCGCCACACACACACACACACACACACACACACCAACACCAACAACAACAACAACAACAACAACAACAACATTTTACTCCTAAACATCACACACACTCCTATCCTCCTGGTGGAGACCTGTGCCCAGAAGGGCACTTTTTCTAGTTCACAGTTATCTTATTCTCACATATAAGTAATTAAAAACTAACTAACTAATTCACTTTAAATTAGCAACACACAGAGCACTGCCCTGACTCATCCAGCTACACTAATCCAAGACGATGGCCATGGAGTTCGAGACAGCTTTGTTCTCATGTCTCGCAGCACACGCAAGCTCAAATGACTCCACATTTTACACAAATATTGCTAAGTGTTATGCAACATAACTACTATGTTATTGCGCAACTGGAAGTACTGTGATGCAAAATACATCACTTCCTTTCTTTTTTTTCTCCATTCTTCCCCCCATTTTTGAGGGGCGCTAGCCCCTCCTATATTCAGCTTATTTTTTGTCCTAACACAGACATTAAATGCCATTGACAATGAATGGAGAATTTACGTCATAGGTGTCTGAGCAAATCGGCTATTTTGTCCTAACACAAACATTAAATGCCATTGACAATGAAATTATAATTTACATCAGATGTAGACGAGCAAATCGGCTATTTTCGTCCTACGCGAAGATTAAATTCCCATCGACAATAAATGGAGAATTTACGTCATATGTGTCTGAGCAAATCGACATGTTACGTCATGATGATGTACGATGATAAGAGCGCCCCTCGCTTCACACGGGTGAGAATTTATTTGTTCTTGTCGAGCTTCTAGTTGCTTTAATAGATATAGACCAACACTGAAGAGTCACTATTGAGCAGTGAAACGGCAGCAGTGTCAGTGCATGCCATCCCTAATCTCTCAAGACAGAGTTTCAATTTGCAACGAAGATCTGTCAGCAGCACGATAGTTGAACTGTCCAGCTCCTGAGGGATTCGCCTTTGAGGATAGAAGCAGTTTAAACCAAGACCTTAGGCCCATTCTACAAAATGTCTTGTGAATCCTAACAGTTTCATATAAAACCTATGTTTCTGTCGGTGGTTCTCAAACGTTTTCAGGTCAAGGACCTCAAATGTTTTTATGTAATTGTCCACCGGACCCCCATCTGAAAATATCCTGCCACAACCAGACACCACACTAACCCGGTGAGCACTGTGTTTTCCTACCACCAGACACCACACTAACCCAGTGGGCACGGAGTGGTGTTGGAAGATGGACCCTGCTGAGACCATCCTCCAGGAGTCTGTAGAGAAACACCAGAACATGATCCACGGGTTCAGAGGTCAGTGCTGCTACTACAGCTAATGGATCTCACTCTCTCTCTCTACGCTTTGCACCCTGTCTGTCCGTCCGTCCGTCCGTCTATCTCCGTCACCGCTGGCCCGATCAACGTGAATTTGTGTGCACACACACACACACACACACAATCCCTGGACACCAGAGCAGAATCTCTGCCCCAATGTTTCACATCGGCCTGTTATAGCGCTAGCAGGAGGCCAATCGTTGCAAAACGTTCTATATTACTCCAACCGATTTTGTGCAAACATCACGCAAATCTGTACACACTCAGTATCTCTTCTATAGTAATTTAACCAAACTGGTCTGTCGGAATTGTCATATTCCATCGTTAGCCAAGATTGGCTTCTAAAGTTTGCCGGAGTGGTTCATTTTGAACAAAATGCCTCATCATGATAATTAGCGAAAGGTAGCAGAATTTGTGGCAAATCTGCTAAATAAATGCTTACAGCTTTCTTCACAAATGTGTTCATAAAGGTGTCTACTATATCACCTCTCAATTTGTTCCAAGTCAACTCCCTTTGGAACTTTTGTGACAGCTGCTGAAAGTTGGGCTACCATTAACTCATCCATCGCCAGGAACGCTTAATTTTTACGTGTTTTTATTTACCCCCCAGGGTGCTAAGAGGCAAGAATGCATTAAGGTGTTTTGGGGCTTTTTATTAATTAATAATCGTATTATGGATGTTTTTTAGCCCAAGTGTGCCCCCAACATTGCACCTCACTTCACACGTGTGATTTTAATTTATTCTTTTGTGTGCTTGGTTTGGTTGTTTCGGGTACATTAGACATGGCTGCCAGTTCCCACCTGATGTCGTGTGGGAGTTCAGAGTGTTCCTTGGACCACTCTGAACTCTTGGACTCAAGTCTAAGATATACAGGTTAGAAAGTGTGTCCAATCCTCCAAAGAGGCTCCCACAATGCAACATCTCCGAAAATTCGTTGGACACCGGCCTTTCCCATTGGGCTCCACCTTCTTCCAGGAGAAGGTCTCTGGACTGAATTTCCACAGACAGTTCAGGGCGGGGGGGGGGACGGGGGGACGGGGGGGACAAATAATTAGAAGAAAAAAGGGCAGGGTACAACACTGTAACTTTTTGAGGGGCGCTAGCCCCTCCTATGTCCAGCTTTTAGCGTAAGATGACATTTGCTTCTCTCTCCCCGGCACCTTGGACTAATTACAGTATCCCTCTCAATATTTCTACTATCTTCCCATAGATGGTGCGATGACAATCTTGTTATATTGTACGTAAATGCTATAGTTAGCACAGTTTGTGGAGCATGCCACACCAACATTTCGCTGGTTGTACCTGTAGAGAGTGACAAACACTCTTGAATCTGAATCTTACATACTGGAGTGTCGACACACACACACACACACACACACACACACACACACACACACACACACACACACACACACACACACACACACACACACACACACACACACGCACACCTAATGATTGTGCGCCACCAGTTTTCTTCACAAACAGAAGAGAACTTGTTTTGACAGGTTCTTCTGACACAATTTGCCAAACAGTCTTCTCTTTGTGACAGATTATATGTTTTGAGCAATTTGTTATATGATTTATATCCCTTCAATTTGGGATTAAGACATGTCGGTTGTCTTAAGTGGATAACTTTGAGTTCTTAAAATAGTTCAACTTTGTCCGGAGGCAATATCCACCTCAACCACACAATTGCACCCCCCTCCCCCGTTTGACATGTGTTCCGTTTCTTCCCCCTTCAATTATCCTATCTGTCTACTATCCTATCTATAAAAGAAAAAGCATAACCAATAAAAAAGGAAATTATATAATACCTAAAAACCTAAAAAATATCTATTAAAGGACGACTTCACCACTTTGCAACATATCTTCATATAATAGGTCCCCACTAATAATCATGATAAAATGGAAATAGATTTGTCCTACTCAGTCTGATATAGGTCTCATAGGAGGGCTGTGGGCAGTTGAGAAACCCGTCCACCAGTGACATCATCGTTAGGCAGATTTTTTTAAACACTATTTTTTTTACCAAAATGGCTTCCATTTTCGCCTTGCAACATTCCAGGGCTAGAAATCCTGCAGTTACTATTAGCTTGGATTCCCCATCGATGATGTCACTGGTGGACGGGTTTCTGAACTGCCCACAGCCCTCCCATGAGACACAGACTGAGTAGAAAAGATTGATGGTATTTTATCATGATCATTAGTGAGGACCTATTATATGAAGAAAGGTTGAAAAGTGATGAAGTGGTCCTTTAATCCAGAGCGATTTACAGTAAGCAAGAACAACACATGGTAATACATCAAATACATAGAAATAATCATCAACGATCATAAGCATGAGAACCTAACATCTGTCTAACAGTAGAATATCTGTACAATGAAAAAGAATGCAATCTAAGTTCAGCCTTTGTGTATGCCTGGTAGGTCGTTGAGGCTATAGTGCAAGTGCTGTGGGCTAGGATGGTGTCTGAAGACGCGAGTTTTCAGACTACGGCGGAAGATTGGTAGTGAGTCTGCACTTTAAATGTTTAAGTGCCAGCGTCTTTGTGCAGCCAGGTGAGGTCCAGAGGACACTCGGTAATGGTTGTGCAAGGCCTAACATAACATCAGTCTCTGTTCACATTGCTACAGGGACACTGTTAATTGTGTTCCGTTCCATGACCTTGCTGCTGATAGACTTGAGTTTTATATGAGCTGTCCACTTTGGAGAAGGACAGAGTTTCTCTGGAGGGCCGTGATATACACCGTAAAATCCTCAGTGTTGAATTAACATATTAAGACCTGAGACCAGATTCTATGTTAGTGGTTCTCCAACTTTTTCATGTCAAGGACCCCCAGAATTATATGAATTTGGCCGCGACCCCCCATCTGAAAATATATTGTTCCAGGGACACCCCCCCCCCCCTTCCCCCAGAAGCAAATATTTGAGTTAAAAACGTTTGCTGTGAAAGAATATATATTCAAAGATTTGCGCACATTTTCATGATTTCAGCATTACAAGCTCATATAGCGTGGCACTCAGTATAAAAAATAGCGGAGCTTTTAGATCTGCTATTTTTCAACAGCTAAAGTTTAAAATAATGGTTAAAGTGGTTCAAAGCTAAGGCGACACAGATGTGTCCTCAGGTCTGAATGGGTTAACTCTCTAACCAGACACGTAAGGATCTGATTGGTTACATTTGAGTTATAGACGGATACATTATCACCGATGATTTCACTGTGTAGAAATTCAAGTGGGGGTGCTACAAGTACATTTCACATTTTCAGACATCAAGACGATATGCATTTTAATGAGGTTTTTGACGCTTCTAACGCTGGAAGTGGCTAGTTCTTATGAAAATAATTAAGTGGCATCTCTCCAGAGCAATGTACAATGACGTTTGATGTATGGTTTCATTTGCCTTTGAATTGGTGATGCCTAGTCACAATTCTGTCTGTAGAGACATTGCTCTAAATTGTTATTTATGAATCGAAGCATATTTAACATTAAATTCTATTGGGGGAAAAAATGAAAGAAAAACTATCAATATTCCATGCAGTACTTGGAATGGGAAGGATGTCTGTTAAGGTCACAAACAACTCTTGTTTGTGCCGTCGACTTTAGAGCTTAACCCATTTTGGGCGGGAACCCCTTTTGGTGTTAGCATTACGTTATGCTTTAGCTATTGAAAAATAGCAGATCTACAAGCTCATAGGTCTGCTATTTTTGAAAAATCGAAGAACGACTGACATAGAAACATAGCTTTTTCAGAAAACTGTCAGGATGTAGAAGACATTTTTAGAATCTGATCTCAGGTCAAAATCGGTTAACAAATGGTTTATTCTCTGACTATTCCAACGTCCTTCCCATTTAAACAAGCAGCTCTCAAATAGCCTTATCTATTCATCACCAGACTAGCCTGGCTTGGCCATGGGCGTAGCTTGAACTTGACCCCAGGGGGGGTGCGAATGTCTGGGGGGAATCCCCAGACATTTTAAAACTTTTATTCATTATTTTTCCGTTTTTTTTTATACAATGCCCTAACCCTAAAAATGTGTTATTTAGGACAGCACGCACACACTATGTATGTCTCGCACATAATATGTCTCGAATGTCCTTAATGATTATAATCAAAATAGTAAAGTTTACTGAAAAGCTTCGGCAGGATAACGACACAGCAGCATGTCACAACAACTCACGTTAGTCACCCAGAGACACCTGCTTTATGGCAGATTTGTAACCATAGTGATGCCGGTCTCTTAAAGCAGGGGTTCTCAACCTGTGGGTTGCTGCGACCGACCGTGGGGGGTAAAAAACAAACAAAAAAACATTAACATTAACTCCGCCCATGGGCTTGGCTATACTATATCTGCCGAGGGGAATTATCATACATTTTTTTGCACGGGCAGATTCGCATCTGGCCACTGCGAGGCTATCACCAGACATAACTCTTGTACTGGATAATCTTTATTTAGACACAAAAAAAAGGAAGAAAAAAAAAGAAAAAGACCAATAAGAGTCCTCTACATTCTACAGCAGGGGTTCTCAACGTTTTTTTGGCTGGGGATCCCCGGAAATGCTTTGGCCATGTCTCGCCACCCCCGCCCCCAACACAAATTGACCGCTACAATAACCTTATTAACAGATAAAGTACATCATAAATAAATACTGACACCAGATATAATCATTAACAAACGTTTATGAATGTAATGTATGTGTACTATGTAAACTCTTAACTTCCGTTTTCCAGCCATTCAGTTTCGCAACCCCCAGGTTGAGAATCCCTGCTCTGATTGATTGATTGAAGTATTTATTAACAGTTTGCAGAATTACAGTACATTTCAAGCACAACTCAATACAAAAACTGTTAACTGTGAGTGGACGTCACCATAAAGCATTACACTTGTTTACAAGAGGGTCCACCGTTTTCAATTCATCATAACATTTAGAGACATACAAATATACACTTCTATATAGCCAAAAACAGGAAATCATCATGAAGGAGGTAAAAGGGGAAAAAAACCATATACAGTGAGGGGGGAAAAAAGGGGTGGGTGGGGGATTCAGATTTTACGGGGGCCAGTTTCGAATTGCAGCCGTCCGAAGGTGCCCTTTGAGAGCGGTTTTGAAGGAGTCAAGGGATTTGCATGTCTTAATGACAGTTGGTAGGGCTTTCCACATTTTGGTGGCATAGGAGCGAAATGAATGTAGTCCCTTGTTTGTGCCGAATCTGGGTTGCACATGGTTTGTTGAACTCCCTCTGGTGTTGTGGGTGTGGACGTCATTGACATTAACGAAGTATTTAGACAGGTACAGTACATGGGTATCTCTACATTAACCTAAGTGTTTTGGTGGCTCAAACGTATCAGTTTAAAATCTATTGCAATCCATGCTATGGACCCGGCAACTTCTCTCGAAACACACTTCAGAAGATTAATGAGTATTAGAAAACTGTAGAGAAAACCATCAGCATAATCTCTGAATATGTTTTTCCTGTTCAGTTTGGTTCATTAAATGAATTACCGTACTTCATTCGAGCCAGCAGCGCAGCGGTCTCGGTGCAATTTATATGTAGCTACTGAGGGACTACTGTATATTTGGACTTTTTGTAATAGACATCTTTTGTCCACGCCTCCTGGAGCTGGCTGGAAGCTGCGGAATGTGTGATGCGGTTACACACTCAGTTGGTAGGATGTGTGTTGATGGTTAGTTACTGCGAGAGTCAGGTCTATCAGCGGCAGCTAGAGGCGGGATCAAGGCATACACAGTGCTGCCTTGATCCCGCCTCTAGCTGCCGCTGATTGGCCAGGCCGTTTGGTGGCCCGAGCATCAAGTCTGCCTGAGAGTTCCCAGATGGGAGCAGGAGGGGGGGAACCCAGTGTACTCTCTGCTGCCCCATCTGGCGGAGTCAGGTTAGCTGCCTCCTGCATTATGTGCAAATTCAAAACAGGTGGTACGCAGGGCAGTTGAGTGATATCTAACGAGCACGTCCAAACTGCAACACTTCACCTGCAAGGACAGAAAGTAACTCATAACATGTCTACAGTGGATCTTTATGAAACAAACACTGAGGATAGAAAGAGAATAATTCAAGCTGCAATGTTGGTGAGTTTGACGTTGTGTAATACAATCAGATAGGACTTTTCTGTTTGGATGAATGGGCTGCCAATGGGATGTTGCACCTTGTTAGCACCTTGCCATTAACTACTGTATATGGTAAGATGGCCGCGGTCTGCATATGGTGGATAGCCAACACCAACTCAGGACTCCTGGATCGCTGGCCTCCACACTCTCCTATCTAACATCAGGTTCCTGTAGGGCAGTGTGTCTACGTAGGTGGTGCGCCTCTTTCCCCTCCTGGCTCTGCCCTGGGTTGGCTCCCGTAGAGTCAATTTACTTGGCCTCAAGTTCTGGGTGCCCTGCCAGCCTCATCCTTCTCTCTCTGACTTTTTTCTGGTTTTATAGCAGTTTCTGTATTGACCTGTGCCTTCCTTGAACTGTACCCATTCTGCAATCTGACAACAACAATCAATCAATCAGTCCCTCTGTTCTCCCATTCTCTAATGCACAACTTTTTCTTTTTGCTCACACTTGTATGTTTCTTTCACTTGATTCGCTGTTTTTTCCACTCTTACTATTGAAACGTGGCCTATGCCTGTTGAAAACGATGCCCGTAGAGAGCACCTTCCCCTCCTCTCATTTAGTGTTGATTTTGATTTTAGTCATAGTCTTTTGAATAAAATTGCATTTAGTTTTAGTCACATTTTAGTCACCTGAAATGTTTTAGTGTTTTACTAAATCTAAGGTTGATTTTGACAACTGAAATGTATGTTGGTGGGCTTTTGATGGCTTTGTACACTTGGACTGTCAAATTGATGTCATTAGGGATCTCTATTATTTTGGCCATAATATGTTCCTACACACACTGAGTTTGAAGTCGATCGATTGGTCGTTCCTCAAGATACTCCAAGGACAGACACAGACATGACACACACACACACGCATGCAGAAATGTTCGTAATTTATTGTCAGAGCACCCTTGTACTACACTGGCTCCAGCCCCCTGAATCGCTAGCCACGCCCATTAAAACAAATGTTCGGGCCATTCAGGTCTGGTGACTCTATGGCAGCCTTGGTTAAAAATCAGATACCGCGGCCACGTTTCAGCTTGAAGGGCTTTCAGTCTGAATAATGACGTGAAACTAAATGAAAAATTCAGTCTGAGTGTCGGGTTACCCTTGCACTCGACTGTCTGTCTGTGATCTCACAGACTTCACTTTCCCTCGGGTCCTCGACTTCTCTGTGACACGCACACTGAATCTGAGCTTGATTGGTTGGCCCTGGCTCTCGAGGCTGACTGAATCGTTCTCTGACTCACTCACTCACTCACTTGCACACACGCACCCATGCATGCATGCACACACGCACGCACACACACTCAGAGGAGCAAAAAGTTACTCAATTGTATCGTATTACAGACAACAATTTGTAGTTGAAAACCACAGATAGATAACACAGAACTCATCGTTTCTGGGTCTTATAACATACACCCTCCTCCAAGCGACCCAATCAATAATAATGAATTACATTTTTATAGCGCTCAAAGCGCTTTACAATGGTTCATTCATTCATACATTGGGAGGTGAAGCGGCGAACAGTCGACGCCAGCGTCCTCACTTCCCACATTCACACACCAATGGTGGCAAGCTAGCACCAACCGACTCATTGGAGGCAATGTAGGGTTCAGTGTCTTGCCCAAGGACACTTCGACATGTGGACAGGAGGAGCCGGGATTCTAACCGCCGACCCAGGGATCATTGGACGACCTGCTCTACCTCCTGAGCCACAGCCGGCCGGGGTCTGATCAAGGCTGATCAGCCCACACTGTCTCCTGAGAGACTGAGAGACAGTCAATGGGGAAGATTGCTGATGAGATGTTGGCGACACTTAAGGCCCCATTTACACTGGCAGACAAATCTAGCCTGAATCAGATCTGTGCCACGTCCGAGAGTGAAATCCGATTAGTTTAAATTAGTCCAACATGTCACATGACTCATTTAAACAAATCAGATTCCAATCTGGATGTGGCTCAGATCTGATTCAGGCTGCCAGTGTGAATGGGGCCTTAGAGGCTCCAGGCGCTGTGGGCGTCCGGGTCTGGCTCCTCCTTCATCTGACCAGAAGTGCAGAAACCTTCTGTGCTTTGCGTCGTCGTTGCTGTCGTTACCGCTGGACAGCACACATCTCAGCCGTAGTGCCACTCAAGGCTGATTTTAAACCCTCCTTGCAGGTTTTACTGTATACCATACTGTAGTTTGTTATTTCGTTTACGGTAGTTTTGAAACTTTTGTTACTTTTCAATTAGTGTAGGCAAAATCTAAGCCTTTGCTTAGATTCCCCCCCCCCCCCCTTTTTTCAGTTTGTCCAATGTTTTCAGTATTGTAAAACCAATGCTTAGGATGGATGGATGGATGGATGGATGGATGGATGCGTCAAATTAACCTTTTATTTGACCTTTCTGTGTGTCTCCAGGTGTTCCTGGAGTGCTTCCAGAACGCTATGAGGAAGGCATGGCTGTCAAACACTGTGCCTTGTCCCTGGTGGGGTAGCCAATCATGTACCCCGAAATCAACACTTTCCTCCGCCTCCTTCATACGCGTCGCATCTCCAGCTTCCTCGTCACCAACGCACAGTTCCCCGAGGAAATCAGGTAGGGGCGCACAACACTCTAGTCTTAACTGCCCATGTTCACAGTTCCCCCAGGAAATCAGGTAGGGGCGCACAACACTCTAGTCTTAACTGCCCATGTTCACAGTTCCCCCAGGAAATCGGGTAGGGGCGCACAACACTCTTAACTGCCCATGACGGAGATCTCCATCTTTTCATGCTTTATATTTGTTTGATATCGGCGAGCGCTACACTCCTGTCTATGAGTGTCTATTGCACAACATTCAAAACTAGAAGTCGTTGGTCGGTCGGCAAAATGATTCCCCTCCAACAGGGAGCCCAAATCTTCTCCCGCCGATTTCTCTGAATCTAAATCACAGATTACGATTCTAATCAAAACACGCGTTTTTGACGGCCCATCGCGGTCCCGTCGCTAGTCGCAGTAAAATAATTCATGCCTTGGGTGGTCGGCGATCATCGCATGATGGATTTCGTTAACCGTTATGCTACTTATTTACAGTTATTTACTTAACCAATTACCTCACAAAGGTGAGCAACTCCCACAGCCACAACACTAGAGGGAGCATAAATAATGATCTGGTGCCACCCACATTTAGAACAAATATGGGTAAATTCACTTTCCACAGCACTGCCACTCAGGTGTGGAATGCCCCGCCCCCTTCCCTCAAAACAAGCAAATCACTGGCTTCCTTTAAAACCGGTCTGAAAATTCACCTATCAATGTCGGCGGGTCAAAAGGAGAGAAGGTGATTGGCCAACCTCCTTATACCCCCCTCCGATTGATTTATTTGTATTTCGATTTATTTGTATTTTGACCTGTACATAGTTATCATGTTTTTGAGATATATCGATTATTGTGTCTGTGAATGAATGCATGGGACCCGAATGGAAACAAGACCACAAGGTATTTTTTTCCGTTGCTATCCTTTTGGACCAATGTGCTTTGACTGTACCATGTACTGTTTGCATTTTTTATTGTCTAATAAAATAATCAATCAATCAATAAAAAATAAAGTGCACAGATACTGTGTTAACCCATTTAGGCCTGACGTCGAAATTTAAAAAATGTCTTTTTAAAATGTATTTTTTTCTGAAAAACCTCATGTTTCTTTATCAGTGGTTCTCAATATTTCAAAATATGTTGTTCCAGGGACCTCCCCAGAAGCAAATATTTGAGTTAAAAACTGAAACTCTGAAAGAATATGTATTCAAAGATTTCAGGCACATTTTCACGATTTTTCAAAAATAGCAGATCTACAAGCTCATAGCGCGGCACCGAGTGCCATTTTTCAATAGCTAAAGCATAAGTTAAAACACCAAAAGGGGTTCCCGCCCAAAATGGGTTAACTTGAAAAGGGCTCTGAAGAAACAAATAGCTGAGCACTACACAGCAATGTACTGGTTCCAACTGACGCTGGGCATTAAATGCTGTGTATTTGTATGTCTACGTGAGGGCAATCTGGAAACCCATCTGCAATGAAAAGGGGAAACGACGCCCTCTTTTCCTATGAATTGAGTCAACAGTCTGTCTTGACTCTCGACCAGAGACTAACGTGAGGGTGGAGGAGGAGTTATGTCTGTCTCGACTGACCAATCTGTGTTTGAATCACTTACACCGAATAGACATAACTAAAATAGTTTCTGTACCCATTCTGGACGGGAACCCCTTTTGGTAAGCATTATGTTAGACTTTAGCTATTGAAAAATAGCAGATCTACAAGCTCATAGGTCTGCTATTTTTGAAAAATCGTAAAAATTCAAGTTTTTTCAACAACAAAGTGCTTTACACAAAACAAGCAAAATATACAAAATATAAAAGGACATTGGAATACTATTACTCACGGGTATTGAAGATGGAAAATAAGAATAAGCTAAAAGTTACTTCAGTGCTTGAACTTGTAGCAGGGCAATCTCTTTTATTAGGCATACAGTAGTCTACTGTAGGTAAAATAAACTCCTGCCATGAGCAGCTGTCGTTCACCTAAACTTATATATTGCTTTTGTTGAGATTGTGTTCGTTCTCGCTCTCCCTCTCTCCCCCTCTCTCTCACTCTGTGTCTTTTTTCTTTGATCATTGAATGATCATGGTTTAAAATCTTGTGCTATTTTTCAACAGCGAAAGTTTAAAATAGTGGTTAAAAGATTTTGAATTGGTGTGCTTTTAACTGTTGCCAATAAGGTGTTCTATTCTAACACACACACACACACACACACACACACACACACACGCGCGCGCGCGCACGCGCACACACACACACACACACACACACACACACACAGCATGCAAAAACATTCAGAGCCGATTGGTCCAGCGGTTTGCAACATTAGGCCCAAACAAAGACACACACAGGGTGAAAAACAGAACCTCACCCATCTTCAGCTCTTTGTTTGAGATATTAAAATAGATAATGGTGCAGGAAAACATATCTTCAAAGGACACTAGTTACAGTGGCATACATACGGTACACGGTAGAGCTTTATTAGTTGTCTTTGCTTAATTTGAATTGCTGAATATTGTGACTGTGCACCCAACTATTGTGCACTCAATCTTCAAAGCCGGTCTGTACAGAGCCTTTATACAGGCAAATCATCACACAGCTGTGTGGCTGACTGCCTGTTACCAATTTATCCTTCTGTCTCTCTGTGTCTGACTGCTATATTCAGAACAGGCATAGGTAGGTCCTTGAAGTGTATCCTCTTGTGCACCTTATGAAAAATACATAACTAAAAGGCCATTCTAGCCTTGTAGGGCTTTGTGTGCACTGATGTGAAACCTTCAAAGACACAGAAGCACGCGTGCTTTTATTTTGTGTGCTGCACAATGAGAAGAGAAGAGAGTTCTGCATCCTTTGTGGGAGGGAAGTCGCGACTCTTTGATACAGAGACAGTCATGGCGGCAAGGCTAACTGTTCAGGAGAGGAGAAAAACTGATTTTATTTTTTTTATGCAAAATGAGTTCATAGCACAGGCAGACTCTTCACATGTATTCTTCACAGAGCATGTCTGAAATAAATGTCAGAGCTGAAATCGACTTGTAAATATGAAATAAATGCTTAAACATGTAGCTAGGTGTAATGTTAGAGTCCACAGAAGTGAACCTTTCAAGCCTGTTTTCTCAACTTGCTGTTTTCTGCAAGACATTACCCGATAAGCCATATCTCCAAAACTGGAGCTTCTCCAAAGCTATGATTCCCTCTTTCATATGACATGAAAAAACGATTTTATTTTCCCCTCAATGACTTAGCCTCGGTCAGAAGCGGTCACTAATGTCTTTTTTTGTGCCCCACACAGTCACTGTAATTACAGCAACACATCATTCCAACAACACTTTATGGAGACAAAACAAAATATCTGTTTGACCACGAATGTTCATGCACACATTCGTGTCGCCCAATTCGACTGGGGCTTGTGTACAGCCATATACTGCATGCAACTAGTAATTTCTTACACTCCGTTTTGGAATGATACTCTTTTCTTGTCCTCTCTTAATGTAAATTGCTCTGGATTAATTTAATATACTTTAAAATTAATCCATGCCTAAATTGTAAATCTATTGTCCTTTCACCTTTTGTCTAGCCCCTTGAACATAATTTATGCTGAACTTATCAAGACAAGGCACAATGTGCTTTACATGCAGAATAATGAGTAGCCTTCTAGTCACACACCCTGAATAAGAACTACATGGGTCGAAAGTCGAAACCGGTCAACGTCCTTAGAATGACTTTTTGGAAAGTTTTTATTTTGCTACATTATGCCCTATAAGACAGGGGTTCTCAACGTTTTTGGCTGGGGACCTCCGGAAATGCTTTGGCCATGTCTCGCGAGCCCCGCCCCCTCCTCCTTATGCATGCACCACGTACTATGTAAACTCTTAATTTCCATTTTCCAGGCATTCAGTTACAAAAAAAAAGACATCGTACTCGTCTTAAGTGTGCTTGGAGTTATCTTAAGTCCTTCCTCATAATCTAGGAGGCATTTAAAAAGAAAAATAGGAGATGGAAAAACTAAAAGAGGCATTGGAAAATTTTTACTTATTTTAGACTTAATATCTTTTTTTTAACCTCCACCCTGGATTAAATCTTCCTGTAATGTATCATAAATTCCATTATTAAATATCTGTAAATGTGTTATTTGTTAATACAAATGAAGTCACATTTAAAAACAGCCAACCAAAGTGATGTACAGAATGAGAAAAAACAAAATAAAAACACATTGCACACAAAAAAAGCAACAAATTGAATAAATAGGCATCAAGTAAATAAAAAACAGGAGGACAGTGAGAACCTAAGTATAGTTAAAGGCGTCAATAATCTGAGCAATAATCTGCGTCGAAGCATATTAGTGATGCACTGAATATTCGGCCGCAGAAAATATTCGGCAGAAAATGGCTAAAAAATTAAAATGCATCGGCCTATTCGGTTTCGGCCCGAATAGGCAAAAAATATCACTGAATAGTGTATGCAATTAATGCATTCAAAAGAGCTGAATACATGTTTTATGGACCCATAATAGTGATTATTATTTAAGTTAAGTTTTGCAATAACAATTTATTTTGCCATAAATCAGGTAGCTTTAAGGTAGGGCCATGACAGAAATGGTATATGGAAAAAAATATATAATATTAATCATATTCGTATATTCGGTTTTCGGCCAACTGTTTCCTATATTCGGTATTCGGTTTCGGCCAAGAATTTCCCTTTCGGTGCATCCCTAGTCACAATGTCTTTGGCTGCCTCAGCTGTCATATGCCGACTGTCCCTGGGCCACCAGAATACAGGCAAAGGCACGGAACAGCAGCCATGGATCCATCATCTTGATACTGTCAGGGACCAGCTGTCTGAATTTATTGAGTCTGACGCCCCAGACATTACTTTGATTGGAAACTCTTCAAGTCTTCACACTTGTGATAAGGAGTCGTGTGTGTGTGTGTGTGTGTGTGTGTGTGTGTGTGTGTGTGTGTGTGTGTGTGTGTGTGTGTGTGTGTGTGTGTGTGTGTGTGTGTGTGTGTGCGGAAACAAAGTGGGGATTTTACTTGTAATAGTAGTCGAATATGTGATTATTCGCCGGTGAAATATCATATTTTTTGACATCTTTTCTTTCACCCAGAAAACTTTTTTAGTTATGGGCCGTTGAATAAAGCTTGTTTCGACCAAAAGCGCAATCTGAGAAAATAATCAGAGATTAATGTATTTTTGTGTCAATCTGTTTACATTGAGGCGGATGGAGACAGGGTTTTCACTTCCGGTTAATTTCTGGTTGTATCCATCACCTATAGTCAATGTGTTGAGAGAGCAGCTAGCCTTTAAACCACTGAAGTCTTCTCCTTAACGTGTTGAGGTGCAACAATGTTAGGTTAAGTTAACCCAGAACTCGGGTTAGTATAACCTCTGGTGTAACCTCGCCTCACCAGGCTTTCCACCACCTCGGAGGAAAGCCTGGTCTCTGTTTCAGAGAGCGGATGATATCGTTACGTCATGTTGTAGTATTGTTTTGTAGTCGACAGGCAGGAACAACAAACACAAACTTCCTTTTCCCTCAAACCGGAAGAATAACAATAAAAGCTCTCGTAGCCTGCAGCTTTTATTGAGAAAAATCGGTTTGAGGGAAAAGGAAGTTTAAAAAAAAAAAAAAACAATACTACAACATGACGATATCATCCGCTCCCGCCTAGATCATATACCGAAATGAAATGGTGCCCAGGCTACCTCTCGAGCAAGGCCACATTTAGGTTCTGAGAACCTTATCTGAAACAAAGTTGTAGCATAGGGAGAATAAAAACATGTGAAATGTGCTACAGGCACTGACATGTCATGTCAAAATGTTTTCCTGTTCATGTCTATTATTACCTTGCTTATACGGTACAGTAGTTACGATGTGTCATAATGAGAGCGCAAAATCTCTCTTGGAAGAGCCACCCATCGACTTCTCTAATATACGGCAACCTTCCCTGTGTTTCTTCACTAGTCCGAACACATGCATCAGTAAGCAGGAACTGGGGATGGCAATGAAGGACCCGGGTTGTCTGGCGGCGTGGCATTGTGAAATCCATGATCTCGACCGCGGTCGAAAAATTATGTTGACGGTGTCTTAACTGCATTCTTACTGAGATGTTAAAGCAAAGTCCTTGTTTCCTTTAGGACGTTGGTGCCGGTCACCCAGCTATACGTGAGTGTGGATGCCAGCACCAAGGACAGCCTGAAAAAGATCGACCGGCCACTCTTCAAGGACTTCTGGCCACGGTTCCTGGGCAGCCTGAAGGCTCTGGGGGAGAAGGTTAGTCCGCCTCACATCACAGTCACTCCTGTTAGAAAACTGGAGCTAGTGTTAGTAGTAGTGCTTGAAATACATAATTATGTCCATTAAGTCCAGTCTGGTCGTATGCGCTTGAGTTGAGTGCGGTAACTCATTCGCCGTGAACATCGCCATCTGGTGGCTGAATTTACAGAGAAAAAAACCCAATTGCCTAACGATGATGTCACTGGTGGACGGATTTCTGAACTCCCCACAGCCCTCCTATGAGACACAGACTGAGTAGAGAAAAATGGTGGTATTTTATCATGAACATTAGTGAGGACCAATTATATGAAGATAGGTTGAAAAGTGGTATTATGGTTGGAATGAGGCACAGGTTGTAATATTGTTCATTTGATGTTATTTTGATTACCAAATGCTGTGATGTGATGTAGAACAGTGTTTCCCAACCTTTTTTGTCCCAGGGAACACTTTTCATAGCCTAAAAATCTCGGGGCACACCTAGATATACGGGGGGTGTGTGTGTGTGTATATATATATATATATATACACACACACACGCACATATATAAAACGTCTTTGATACCAAACACATTATACTTTTGACAGAGTAAAACTTCTTTAAACCCAATATACTTTTAAAAACACACATGACAGCACTCATCAAATAACTTTAAAGAGAAAGAAAAGGACAGAGACAGTGCCTCAGTTTCATCAATTTATTTTTGAAAACTCATATACAAAATATAGCACACACATCAATTTGTCAATGCAAAGTAATACTTCTAAATAAAAAAAGGAGTTGTAAAAACAAGAACAAAAACCTTTTGCCACAATACAATGGTCTTAAACTTGAGCACTTTTGTACAAAAAAAATCGCAAAAAAAAAATTGATAAAAAGAAAAGAAAATATGTTTGGCAAGTTCTGTCTTAGTGTGAACCTTGAGCTTGTTTTCCTGAACAAAGAGTTTTTATCCTGGCTGAGACGCTGGACAAACTGACACGGAGCTCCTCATCAACTGCTCTCAGTCTCTCTCTGTGTTTGTTTTTCATGCAAGTCAGGCTTGAAAAGCTAAGCTCACACAGGTAGGTTGTGGAAAAGGGGAGCAGCACTGCCATTGCGCTGTCTGTGATGGCTGGATATTCTTTGCCAACAGCCAACTAAAACCTGTCCAGGCTTAGCTCCTTGAATTTCCTTTTCCATTCATAGTCCCCCTGTATGTCCAATAACTGCTCTCGCTCCAGCATTGGGCTGTTCACGTTTGCCGCGTCCAATGGGTCACGGACCCAGTCAAAGTCTTCGGTGGAAACTGGGGGGAAATAAATTGCAAATTTGTCCTCGAGAGTTTCCAGATGCTCAGAAATGACCCCACACAATTCACGATTGTTTTTGTACCCAGCGTTGCTGCAAGGAAACATGTCTAGCTTGCCCTTGTCTGCAGCCTGCCGCCAGATGGCGAGTTTGTTCCGAAATGCGTTCAGTTTTGTCGTGTTTGTAAGAATATTCTCATTTCGCCCTTGCATTTTCCTGTTCAGTTCATTCAGATGGATAAAAATATCCGCCATGTATGCTAGTCTTGCACACCAGTACTCATTTGCAAACAGTTCGGCATATTTGGATTGCTCAGCGGACAGAAAGCACTTTAATTCCTCCCTCAGTTCATATACACGCGACAAAACTTTTCCTCTGGAAAGCCATCGAACTTCGGCGAACAGCCGGCTTTTCAGTGGTCTCGCTTTAATAAAGTTAACGACGCTTACTGCATCATCCAACACAACTGACAGGTCTTTTGGTAAAGTCTTTGCAACCAGCGCCTCACGGTGTAAAAAACAGTGTGTAGCCATGACGTCAGGATTAATCTCTTTCACTCGGCTAACAAATCCCTTGTATCGCCCGGTCATAGCTGCAGCTCCATCAGTGCACACACTGACACAGTCTTCCCAGCTTAAATTCATTTCTCCAAATATTCCGATGTCACCCGGAAAACTTCCTCTCCTGTTGTATTTCCAGGCAGTTGTTTGCAAAACAGGTAATTCTCTCTGATGAAGTCACCATCCGCGTCACAATCAATGAATCTCACGTTTGCCAACAGCTGTGCGTGTCCACTTATATCTGTTGATTCATCCACTTGCAGTGCAAATTTTTCACTCGTCATAATTTTGTGTATGACAACACTCTCTATGTCTGCAGACATGTCTTCAATGCGTCGGCCAATTGTGTTATTTGAGAGTGGCACATTTGCTAATTCCTTTGCAGCATCTGGTGGCACCAAGCCCACATCACCTGCGAATTTGAATGAATTGGCTATTACTGTTTCTGCCAATGTATGTGGCATTTTTAACTTTGCCAACATCTCTGCGATTTGGTAGCTTAATTCCAGACTTTTTTCAGAAGTATTTGTGGTACTGCGTATCAAGAGACTTGCCTGCTTCGCTGTGTCTTTCTCCTTTTTTTCTTTCAAACTCACGAAGGGGCCGCTGGCTGTGCCGTCGTCAGATGCAGGTGACCTGGCGGCACTGTGTGCTGCTGTCGGGTTCTGGTGGTATCTTTCTGGAGGGAGCGAAATGTAGCGTCTTCTGGATGCATCTCTTTTTGGCTGCTGGTTCCATCTTGTAGTAGCTGTACAATGTGAGTGAGTGCCAAGCTAGTCTGTGCCCCATTTATACAGTAAAGTTGCCAGGCGAGTACATGTGATGGCCCCATGTACACAAAGACATACATTAGCATTAACATTCCTATGGCCGATGGTCGTTAGAGTCTATTTTTCCGTCGTTGCTGTTGTTGCACGTCTAATTAGATGTGTGACAACAACGACGCAACAATAGGAATCCTGCAGCTCAGTAGCTATTTCTTTCGGGGGAGGGTTAGTGTTAACGGCACACAGGTTGGGAAACACTGATGTAGAATATGTCACTAGTGGATAATGAGTGACTTTCGGTTGTATGTGGGTTGTTTTATGATGCTTGGATTAGGTCATGCTTTGGATATATATTGCTTTGGTCCAGGTAAAATATATTATTTTATAGTTCTTTCATGGACCATATTCACACAGTGGCCATTGTGTTTGGTCATACACCACCGTATTGGGATGACATTTACAAAAAAAAGACCAGAACTGAGAACGTAAAATTATCCTGTATGTTATTCATTTGGAGAAAAAACGATTGTGAAACAAATTGTTCCGGTCAGAGGATGCCTCCCTTGTCTAAGTGTACTGTTTGTTTATTTTTGTAAGCTGCAAAGTTTCTCTGTCAACTTGGCGAATATAAACAGACTGAACCTGTCAGTCACCTGTGACACACCACCTGAGGCCCTCTTATACCTCCCATCGCATTAATATTGATGTTGAAACTTGAAACACATCACTCCAAATTACATAACAGTCGTGTTTCCCTGCGATGTGATTTTGGAATCCATGCTTGTAAAAGGCTACAGTATTCGTTGTAGCTGATATCGACAGAAGCATTTGGGTAGCATAAGAAGCACTTCTGATACTGATATTGGTATCAGATATTGGTGTCGGAGCTGCCATTCTCATTGTCATTGTCTCAAGTAATTGTTCTGTATTTGACTCTTTTTACAGCATCACTGTAAACAAAAGCTGTTGTGTTCACAGAGCACAACATTATTATATTATAATATAATTGCATAAGGATACTTCCCCCCCCTGTAATTAAGTTAATTCGACTATGATTCATTGGTAGATGATTTAATTAGTTCTTGTTATTTTTTATCATTGTGGTTTCTATGTTTACGCCAATGTTTTTTTCTGACGGCTTGTCACAAGGTATTTTATCAAATGGAAGAGCCTTATTGCGTTCTGGGGTAGCATGATGCCTGAGGATGTGATGAATACCCCTTGGTGCAATTTCACGTCTTTCACCTGGAGAAATCTGACGTGTCAAAGGCCAAGGAAAGACCTCAACTCTACATTTGTCAGATCAGCTTTTTATAGCCCCACGAGGAGGCCAATTTGTTTTATATTACAACAGATTTTTTCCAAACATCATGCAAATCGGTACATATGTATGTTGTTTCAAAATGTATTCAGTTTGTTGTTGTAATATTAATTGTGCAGCAGTAGAATTAATTCTAAGGTATTTTGAAGTAAACAAGACTTGAGGGACCTATCATATGCCCAGCACCAAATGGTGCAAAGCACAGCACGAGTTTCATTGCTAGTTAACAACTAACACAGTTGTCATTGTCTTGCCCAGCAGCACTGCATGTTTTGTTAGTAACCAAATGTATTGTATTGTTTTGTTAGTACCAAATGTATTGTATTGTTTTGTTAGTACCAAATGTATTGTGCCCAATATGTGCACTCTTGGGTGTGTCCGTCTTATCTGTCTTATTGGTGGCGCAGTGATGATTTGGGCAGTCATTATATTTTTAGTCACCTGGAATGTTTTAGTGTTAGTCTAGTTTTAGTCGACTAAATATCATAACAGTCGACTAATTCTACGGTTGATTTAGTCGACTACAACGTAGGGCCTTGATGCTGTCGTAATGACTGATTTTACACTTTCTGAAAATAGCAGATCTACAAGCTCGTAGCTTGTAGATCTGCTATTTTCAGCATGTATGACTTGTGTCTTTTACTTACTACTGGATCTCTTGTCCACTAGTCCACTATAGCCTAAAAATGTAGTCTTAGTCTTTAGTTTTATTTGTTGACGAAATTGTCAGTATATTTAGTCTTAGTTTTAGTCACCATAGTTTTTCCATTTAGTCAGTGAAAAAAGGTAGTCAACAAACATCTTTCATCATAGTTTGACAAAATCAACACTGTTGTGGCGCATAGCTCAGAGCCATTAACATAATAAAGATACATACGTCCGATCGTTAGTGTCTGTAGGACACAAATGTTATAAATATGTACGTTCGTTCGTCTGTCCGTCCATTCGTCCGTCAAGCTGTAATCATTTTGACGTTTTCCTTCAGACCAAGTAATCCATTTGGTTAGTGGATCTAATTCTGTGACCTGTGTCCTCAATTCATCCTACTTTATTTTTTGCAGCCATTTACCTCCAAGGTATTATATATCCCATGTGTTGGCAGAAGGTATGAGCATTAACACCGCCTGCTTTCTGCCCAACAGGCAACGCGTGTAAATCGATTCTCCACGTTATCCTATTTCCTCGAAAGCTAAGCCAAAGGGAGTGAAAAAACGCACACAGGCGCATCAGGGCTTAACAACCTTGAAAAAAAAGGAGTGGGCTGTGAAAACCTTTCAGAGGTAGCTTATTTCATTGCCATATGTATGTAATGAGCTTGTTACCTCCTGTCTAATGCATTGACAATGTAAAACAATGGACAAATTCATTAGCACTCAACAAGAGTTGTTTTGACTTGGCATCTCAAGGTAAATCACAGTTAAGCCATTAAGACCTGGATCTGTGTCACCTTAGCGTTTAACAAGATTAACAATTATTTTATACTTATACTATTACTATTATATTATAGCAGATATATATAGACTGTGGCTCAAGAGGTAGAGCAGGTCGTCCAATGATCCATGGGTCGGCGGTTCGAATCCCGGCTCCTCCTGGCTACATGTTGCCCAAGTGTCCTTGGGCAAGACACTGAACCCCAAATTGCCCCCGATGTGCTGGTTGGTACCTTGCATGGCTTCCGCCGCAATCAGTGTATGAATGTGTGTGTGAATGGGTGAATGTAATGCACAATCTATGTAAAGCCTTGGTTAAATGCACCATTTACCATTGTATACAAGCTTGTAGATCTGCTATTTCTTAACTCAAATATTTGCTTCTAAGGGGGGGGGGGGGTCACTGGAACAAAATATTTTCACATGTGGCCAAATACAGATCATTCTGGGGGTCCTTGACATGAAAGGGTTTGAGCTCCACTGATATTTTAATGCATCGTTGAATTGTATAGTAGAGCATGCTTGATACACCTCCCTGTCTCCACTGTTCAGCAGGGGAAGGAAGGGGTTCATCAGGATATCTTCCTCCTTATTTTCCCCACCGTCCGTCACCACCTCCAGAATGTTCAGTTTAAGTCCAATTTACTAGTTTGTTCAGTATAAATGTCCCTCTCCTTGTGTTGACGTTGACCCCCAGCAGACCACCGCAATTGAGACACTAAGATCTTGAACACATATGTATCGCTTTAGCTTTCAACCACTTTAACCATTATTTTAAACTTTAGCTGTTGGAAAATAGCAGACCTACAAGCTCATAGCACGGTACAGAGTGCTGCGATATAATCTTGTAGATCTGCTATGTTTGAAAAATCGTGAAATCTTTGACTATTATTCTTTCACATCAAACGTTTTTTAACTAATATCTTTGCTTCTGGGGGTCCCTGCCTGGAACAACATTTTGTTTCACATGGGGGTCGACGGCCAATTACATTTCATTTCTGCGGCACGTTTTGAGCTATTTTGCTTTTATTTCAAATACATTTAGTTATACTTATGTTAACTTTATGAACTTAAATGCAAATACATTGGACATTAAAAAGGACAATAAAAGTCATTCAGTCAGTCATTCAGCTACTAATATAGACTGAAGTAATTAAAGCGGGTCATGTTTCGAAATGTAACTGATTGCGGGCCGCAATAAGTGAAGGTGAGGTCCGCATGTGGCCCCCTCGCCGCCAGTTATGTCATATATTATTATGTGACTGATTTCATCATTATATTTATCATCGTCTGTTATGTCAGATAGACGGTTCTGATGAATAGTTACCGATTTAGCAGCTGCTCTCTGTTTCTCTCCCCTCTCTCTCTCCCTCATTTGTGATAGAGAGATGGGAGAGTTGAGGTCATTTTGAAACGTAGACCATCTAAAGCAAATATGACTTTGATAGATTATCTGTGCCATCCGTGGTTATGGGCTTCGCGTCCTCACTGTTTGGGATAGCCCTCTACCATTACCAAGTTTTGCAAAAGCAGACTGCACGGCTAAGCCAGAACTGCTATTTTTGGTGGAACCACTATATTAAAGTTCAAAGTTCAAAAAATCTGAACTATCCCTTTAATAAAAGCACAGTAGGTGTCCGGTGTAATTTCTCACATGTCTCCCTGGATCTCTGCCTCAGTTTTCTGTCTCTCTACACTTTTATATAAATACGGTAACAATCAAAAGCACTATCTTCAACATGGGGGCACAGTGAGATACTGTACTGCGATGTACTGTGATCTGAACAGTATTGCATGCGTTAAACATTGTTACGTGGACTTCTCTTTAAGCTTCATTCTACATGTAAATAACTGCAGGACCTGCAGAACAGCAATGATATATAGTGGTTCATGTTTTACTTGTCAAAGTCAGAGTGATCTCCCATTCCTTTATGAGACATCAAAATACATAAAGTGAAATTCCTGTTTGCAGGCCAGAGGCCGCGTGCCGACGAATCGAAACACCAACGAATCAAGGGCGTGCGAGCGCATTTTAGGTCACTTTAGGTCCTACAGTGACCTAACAGGCTGCGCTGCAGCCAGGATGGCTGAGAGCGGCTGCTGTGCACAACATTATTATGTCACAAAGCAACGCTGGTTATCAAAGTGTGGTACGGGGACCCCCTGGGGTCCTTGATGGGTCTCGATGGGGTCCAACGCTGGTTATCAAAGTGTGGTTCGGGGACCCCATGGGGTCCTTGATGGGTCTCGATGGGGTCCAACGCTGGTTATCAAAGTGTGATTCGGGGACCCCCTGGGGTCCTTGATGGGTCTCGATGGGGTCCTTCACTGGTTATCAAAGTGTGGTTCGGGGACCCCCTGGGGTCCTTGATGGGTCTCGATGGGGTCCAACGCTGGTTATCAAAGTGTGGTTCGGGGACCCCATGGGGTCCTTGATGGGTCTCGATGGGGTCCAACACTGGTTAGCAAAGTGTGGTTCGGGGACCCCATGGGGTCCTTGATGGGTCTCGATGGGGTCCAACACTGGTTAGCAAAGTGTGGTTCAGGGACCCCATGGGGTCCTTGATGGGTCTCGATGAGGTCCAACACTGGTTATCAAAGTGTGGTTCGGGGACCCCATGGGGTCCTTGATGGGTCTCGATGGGGTCCAACACTGGTTATCAAAGTGTGGTTCGGGGACACCATGGGGTCCTTGATAGGTCTCGATGAGGTCCAACACTGGTTATCAAAGTGTGGTTCGGGGACCCCATGGGGTCCTTGATGGGTCTCGATGGGGTCCTTCACTGGTTATCAAAGTGTGGTTCGGGGACCCCTTGGGGTCCTTGATAGGTTTCGATGAGGTCCAACACTGCTTATCAAAGTGTGGTCCGGGGACCCCCTGGGGTCCTTGATGGGTCTCGATGGGGTCCTTCACTGGTTATCAAAGTGTGGTTCGGGGACCCCTTGGGGTCCTTGATAGGTTTCGATGAGGTCCAACACTGGTTATCAAAGTGTGGTTCGGGGACCCCTTGGGGTCCTTGATAGGTTTCGATGAGGTCCAACACTGGTTATCAAAGTGTGGTTCGGGGACCCCATGGGTCCTTGATAGGTCTCGATGAGGTCCAACACTGGTTATCAAAGTGTGGTTCGGGGACCCCATGGGGTCCTTGATGGGTCTCGATGGGGTCCTTCACTGGTTATTAAAGTGTGGTTCGGGGACCCCTTGGGGTCCTTGATAGGTTTCGATGAGGTCCAACACTGGTTATCAAAGTGTGGTCCGGGGACCCCCTGGGGTCCTTGATGGGTCTCGATGGGGTCCTTCACTGGTTATCAAAGTGTGGTTCGGGGACCCCTTGGGGTCCTTGATAGGTTTCAATGAGGTCCAACACTGGTTATCAAAGTGTGGTTCGGGGACCCCTTGGGGTCCTTGATAGGTTTCGATGAGGTCCAACACTGGTTATCAAAGTGTGGTTCGGGGACCCCATGGGGTCCTTGATGGGTCTCGATGGGGTCCTTCAATGGTTATCAAAGTGTGGTTTGGGGACCCCCTGGGGTCCTTAATGGGTTTTGGACATCGCTTATTGCGAAATACCTCGCCATGGTAACGCATAATGGAAATATTTTGATAAGCATACCATTCCTGGCTGAGCCACACGTGTTTGCCTGCATGGCAGTCACACAGAAAAAGAATGGTGTACACGGCAGGCTAATAGAAAACAATCCCACCCGTGTGAAGAGAAGCTCTTATCACGGACAAGTCTATTACAGCCATTAAAGTCTAGAAATGTTCATGTAAAACTATTGGCCGTGCACACAGTGGCTATTCCCAAGTGCCTAGTACAGCTTAATGGAGCCTATTAAAGTCTAGTACAGCCTAGTACACCCTATTCTAGCCTATTCCAGCCTGTTCCAGCCTAGTACAGCCATCTAAATACCCCCCCCCCCCCCATCCTAGTCTATTCTCCCACTAGGTTGGACTAGGCTAGACGTGGGTGTACATGGCTGTCCTAGACTCTACTGGGCTCTAATGTTGTTTTTGGCTCTAGTAGACTGTACTAGGCTGTACTAGGGTATATTAGGCTTTACAAAAGCCTAGAAATGTTCCATGTACAACTATTGTCCGTGCACACAAACTCATGTAAAAACTATTGCCTGCTTACGCAGTGGTTAACCTCAAGTGCGTGAACTACATGGCTGACAAGAGCCTGGTACAGCCTAATAGGGCCTATTAGAGTCCAGTACAGCCTAGTACACCGCATTCTAGCATATTCCAGCCTGATCCAGTCTAGTATAGCCTAGTACAACCACCAAAATACCCCTCTCTCCAAGTCTATTCTCCCACTAGGCTGGACTAGGCTCTGCTGGGCTCTAATAGGCTGTTTTTGGCTCTAGTAGACTGTGCTAGGCTGTACTAGGGTCTATTAGGCTGTACGAGGCAGTAAAGTACTATACCTAGAAATGTTCATGTAAAACTATTGGCCGTGCACACTAACTCCTGTAAAAACGATTGCCCGTGTACACAGTGGTTATTCCCAAGTGCAAGGAAATACAGGGCTGACAAGAGCCTAGTACAGCCTAGTACACCCTATTCTAGCCTATTCCGGCCTGATCCAGCCTAGTATAGCCTAGTACAGCCATCTAAATACCCCTCTCTCCAAGTCTATTCTCCCACTAGGTTGGACTAGGCTAGACGTGGGTGTACATGGCTGTACTAGACTCTACAAGGCTCTAATAGGCTGTTTTTGACTCTAGTAGACTGTGCTAGGCTGTACTAGGGTATATTAGGCTTTACAAGGCAGTAAAGTACAAAAGCCTAGAAATGTTCCATGTACAACTATTGTCCGAGCACACAAACTCATGTAAAAACTATTGCCTGTGTACGCAGTTGTTAACCTCAAGTGCGTGGAACTACAGGGCTTACAAGAGCCTGATACAGCCTAATAGGGCCAATTAGAGTCCAGTGCAGTCTAGTACACTGCATTCTAGCCTATTCCAGCCTGATCCAGCCTAGTATAGCCTAGTACAGCCACCAAAATCCCCCCTCTCCAAGTCTATTCTCTCACTAGGCTGGACTAGGCTAGATGTGGGTGTACATGACTGTCCTAG
>NC_136792.1:47623482-47745982 GCF_951216825.1 Electrona antarctica | reverse complement strand
GAAATAGCTTTGCGTTTTCCTTGTGCTCTTTACTACTGTTCATTTCCAGTATCTAGATTTACTGTCGCAGGTACAGGACCTTTATTTATTTATTTTATTTTATATAACTCAGACTTATACGCCAATAGGCCTGATTGTTATACCACGTCTAGCCTAGTCCAACCTAGTGGGAGAATAGACTAGGAGAGAGGGGTATTTAGATGGGTATACTAGGATATACTAGGCTGGATCAGGCTGGAAAGGGCTAGAATAGGGTGTACTAGGCTGTACTAGGCTCTTGTCAGCCCTGTAGTTCCTCGCACTTGAAATAACCACTGTGTACACGGGCAATAGTTTTTACATGACTTTGTGTGCACGGCCAATAGTTTTACATGAACATTTCTACACTATAGTACTGTGCCTCGTACAGCCTAATAGACCCTAGTACAGCCTAGCACAGTCTACTAGAGGCCAGTAGAGTCTAGTACAGCCTTGTACACACACGTCCAGCCTAGTGGGAGAATAGACTTGGAGAGGGGGGTATTTTGGTGGCTGTACTAGGCTATACTAGGTTGGATCAGGCTGGAAAAGGCTAGAATGGGGTGTACTACGCTGTGCTAGACTCTAATAGCCTCTATTAGGCTGTACTAGGCTCTTGTCAGCCCTGTAGTTCCTCGCATTTGGGAATAACCACTGTGTACACAGGCAATAGTTTTTACAGGAGTTTGTGTGCACGGCCAATAGTTTTACATGAACATTTCTAGGCTATAGTACTTTACTGCCTCGTACAGCCTAATAGAGCCTAGTACAGTCTGCTAGGGCCGGAAACAGCCTATTGGAGCCCAGTAGAGTCTAGTACAGCCTTGTACACCCACGTTTAGCTTAATCCAGCCTAGTGGGAGAATAGACTAGGAGGGGGGGTATTTAGATGGCTGTACTAGGCTATACTAGGCTACATCAGGCTGGAATAGGCTAGAATAGGTTGTACTAGACTCTTGTCAGCCCTGCAGTTCCTCGCACTTGAAATAACCACTGTGTACAAAGGCAATAGTTTTTACAGGAGTTTGTGTGCACGGCCAATAGTTTTACATGAATATTTCTAGGCTATAGTACTTTACTGCCTCGTACAGCCTAATAGAGCCTAGTACAGTCTGCTAGAGCCGAAAACAGCCTATTGGAGCCCAGTAGAGTCTAGTACAGCCTTGTACACCCACGTTTAGCTTAGTCCAGCCTAGTGGGAGAATAGACTTGGAGAGAGGGGTATTTAGATGGCTGTACTAGGCTATACTAGGCTGGAATAGGCTAGAATAGGGTGTACTAGGCTGTACTAGGCTCTTGTCAGCCCTGTATTTCCTTGCACTTGGGAATAACCACTGTGTACACGGGAAATAGTTTTTACAGGAGTTAGTGTGCACGGCCAATAGTTTTAGATGAACATTTCTCGGTATAGTACTTTACAGCCTCGTACAGCCTAATAGACCCTAGTACAGCCTAGCACGGTCTACTAGTGCTGAAAACAGCCTATTAGAGCCCAGTAGAGTCTAGTACAGCCATGTACACCCACGTCTAGCCTAGTCCAACCTAGTGGGAGAATAGACTAGGGGAGAGGGGTATTTAGATGGCTATACTAGGATATACTAGGCTGGATCAGGCTGGAAAGGGCTAGAATAGGGTGTACTAGGCTGTACTAGGCTCTTGTCAGCCCTGTAGTTCCTCACACTTGAAATAACCACTGTGTACACAGGCAATAGTTTTTACAGGAGTTTGTGTGCACGGCCAATAGTTTTACATGAACATTTCTACGCTATAGTACTGTACTGCCTCGTACAGCCTAATATACCCCAGTACAGCCTAGCACAGTCTACTAGAGCCGAAAACAGCCTATTAGAGGCCAGTCGAGTCTAGTATAGCCTTGTACACACACGTCCTGCCTAGTCCAGCCTAGTGGGAGAATAGACTTGGAGAGGGGGGTATTTTGGTGGCTGTACTAGGCTATACTAGGTTGGATCAGGCTGGAAAAGGCTAGAATGGGGTGTACTAGGCTGTGCTAGACTCTAATAGCCTCTATTAGGCTGTACTAGGCTCTTGTCAGCCCTGTAGTTCCTCGCACTTGGGAATAACCACTGTGTACTGTAGTAGAGTCTAGTACAGCCTTGTACACCCACGTTTAGCTTAATCCAGCCTAGTGGGAGAATAGACTAGGAGGGGGGGTATTTAGATGGCTGTACTAGGCTATACTAGGCTACATCAGGCTGGAATAGGCTAGAATAGGGTGTACTAGACTCTTGTCCGCCCTGCAGTTCCTCGCACTTGAAATAACCACTGTGTACATGGGCAATAGTTTTTACAGGAGTTTGTGTCCACGGCCAATAGTTTTACATGAACATTTCTAGGCTATAGTACTTTACTGCCTCGTACAGCCTAATAGAGCCTAGTACAGTCTGCTAGAGCCGGAAACAGCCTATTGGAGCCCAGTAGAGTCTAGTACAGCCTTGTACACCCACGTTTAGCTTAGTCCAGCCTAGTGGGAGAATAGACATGGAGAGAGGGGTATTTAGATGGCTGTACTAGGCTATACTAGGCTGGATCAGGCTGGAATAGGCTAGAATAGGGTGTACTAGGCTGTACTAGGCTCTTGTCAGCCCTGTATTTCCTTGCACTTGGGAATAACCACTGTGTACACGGGAAATAGTTTTTACAGGAGTTAGTGTGCACGGCCAATAGTTTTAGATGAACATTTCTAGGTATAGTACTTTACAGCCTCGTACAGCCTAATAGACCCTAGTACAGCCTAGCACGGTCTACTAGAGCTGAAAACAGCCTATTAGAGCCCAGTAGAGTCTAGTACAGCCATGTACACCCACGTCTAGCCTAGTCCAACCTAGTGGGAGAATAGACTAGGGGAGAGGGGTATTTAGATGGCTATACTAGGATATACTAGGCTGGATCAGGCTGGAAAGGGCTAGAATAGGGTGTACTAGGCTGTACTAGGCTCTTGTCAGCCCTGTAGTTCCTCGCACTTGAAATAACCACTGTGTACACGGGCAATAGTTTTTACATGAGGTTGTGTGCACGGCCAATAGTTTTACATGAACATTTCTACGCTATAGTACTGTACTGCCTCATACAGCCTAATATACCCTAGTACAGCCTAGCACAGTCTACTAGAGCCGAAAACAGCCTATTAGAGGCCAGTAGAGTCTAGTACAGCCTTGTACACCCACGTTTAGCTTAGTCCAGCCTAGTGGGAGAATAGACTTGGAGAGAGGGGTATTTAGATGGCTGTACTAGGCTATACTAGGCTGGATCAGGCTGGAATAGGCTAGAATAGGGTGTACTAGGCTGTACTAGGCTCTTGTCAGCCCTGTATTTCCTTGCACCTGGGAATAACCACTGTGTACACGGGAAATAGTTTTTACAGGAGTTAGTGTGCACGGCCAATAGTTTTAGATGAACATTTCTAGGTATAGTACTTTACAGCCTCGTACAGCCTAATAGACCCTAGTACAGCCTAGCATGGTCTACTAGAGCTGAAAACAGCCTATTAGAGCCCAGTAGAGTCTAGTACAGCCATGTACAACCACGTCTAGCCTAGTCCAACCTAGTGGGAGAATAGACTAGGGGAGAGGGGTATTTAGATGGCTATACTAGGATATACTAGGCTGGATCAGGCTGGAAAGGGCTAGAATAGGGTGTACTAGGCTGTACTAGGCTCTTGTCAGCCCTGTATTTCCTTGCACCTGGGAATAACCACTGTGTACACGGGAAATAGTTTTTACAGGAGTTAGTGTGCATGGCCAATAGTTTTAGATGAACATTTCTAGGTATAGTACTTTACAGCCTCGTACAGCCTAATAGACCCTAGTACAGCCTAGCACGGTCTACTAGAGCTGAAAACAGCCTATTAGAGCCCAGTAGAGTCTATTACAGCCATGTACACCCACGTCTAGCCTAGTCCAACCTAGTGGGAGAATAGACTAGGGGAGAGGGGTATTTAGATGGCTATACTAGGATATACTAGGCTGGATCAGGCTGGAAAGGGCTAGAATAGGGTGTACTAGGCTCTTGTCAGCCCTGTAGTTCCTCGCACTTGAAATAACCACTGTGTACACGGGCAATAGTTTTTACATGAGTTTGTGTGCACGGCCAATAGTTTTACATGAGCATTTCTACGCTATAGTACTGTACTGCCTCGTACAGCCTAATATACCCTAGTACAGCCTAGCACAGTCTACTAGAGCCGAAAACAGCCTAGTAGAGGCCAGTAGAGTCTAGTACAGCCTTGTACACCCACGTTTAGCTTAGTCCAGCCTAGTGGGAGAATAGACTTGGAGAGAGGGGTATTTAGATGGCTGTACTAGGCTATACTAGGCTGGATCAGGCTGGAATAGGCTAGAATAGGGTGTACTAGGCTGTACTAGGCTCTTGTCAGCCCTGTATTTCCTTGCACCTGGGAATAACCACTGTGTACACGGGAAATAGTTTTTACAGGAGTTAGTGTGCACGGCCAATAGTTTTAGATGAACATTTCTAGGTATAGTACTTTACAGCCTCGTACAGCCTAATAGACCCTAGTACAGCCTAGCATGGTCTACTAGAGCTGAAAACAGCCTATTAGAGCCCAGTAGAGTCTAGTACAGCCATGTACAACCACGTCTAGCCTAGTCCAACCTAGTGGGAGAATAGACTAGGGGAGAGGGGTATTTAGATGGCTATACTAGGATATACTAGGCTGGATCAGGCTGGAAAGGGCTAGAATAGGGTGTACTAGGCTGTACTAGGCTCTTGTCAGCCCTGTATTTCCTTGCACCTGGGAATAACCACTGTGTACACGGGAAATAGTTTTTACAGGAGTTAGTGTGCACGGCCAATAGTTTTAGATGAACATTTCTAGGTATAGTACTTTACAGCCTCGTACAGCCTAATAGACCCTAGTACAGCCTAGCACGGTCTACTAGAGCTGAAAACAGCCTATTAGAGCCCAGTAGAGTCTAGTACAGCCATGTACACCCACGTCTAGCCTAGTCCAACCTAGTGGGAGAATAGACTAGGGGAGAGGGGTATTTAGATGGCTATACTAGGATATACTAGGCTGGATCAGGCTGGAAAGGGCTAGAATAGGGTGTACTAGGCTCTTGTCAGCCCTGTAGTTCCTCGCACTTGAAATAACCACTGTGTACACGGGCAATAGTTTTTACATGAGTTTGTGTGCACGGCCAATAGTTTTACATGAGCATTTCTACGCTATAGTACTGTACTGCCTCGTACAGCCTAGCACAGTCTACTAGAGCCGAAAACAGCCTATTAGAGGCCAGTATAGTCTAGTATAGCCTTGTACACACACGTCCTGCCTAGTCCAGCCTAGTGGGAGAATAGACTTGGAGAGGGGGGTATTTTGGTGGCTGTACTAGGCTATACTAGGTTGGATCAGGCTGGAAAAGGCTAGAATGGGGTGTACTAGGCTGTGCTAGACTCTAATAGCCTCTATTAGGCTGTACTAGGCTCTTGTCAGCCCTGTAGTTCCTCGCACTTGGGAATAACCACTGTGTACACGGGCAATAGTTTTTACAGGACTTTGTGTGCACGGCCAATAGTTTTACATGAACATTTCTAGGCTATAGTACTTTACTGCCTCGTACAGCCTAATAGAGCCTAGTACAGTCTGCTAGAGCCGGAAACAGCCTATTGGAGCCCAGTAGAGTCTAGTACAGCCTTGTACACCCACGTTTAGCTTAATCCAGCCTAGTGGGAGAATAGACTAGGAGGGGGGGGGGGGGGGGGGGGGGGGGTATTTAGATGGCTGTACTAGGCTATACTAGGCTACATCAGGCTGGAATAGGCTAGAATAGGGTGTACTAGACTCTTGTCAGCCCTGCAGTTCCTCGCACTTGAAATAACCACTGTGTACACGGGCAATAGTTTTTACAGGAGTTTGTGTGCACGGCCAATAGTTATACATGAACATTTCTAGGCTATAGTACTTTACTGCCTCGTACAGCCTAATAGAGCCTAGTACAGTCTGCTAGAGCCGAAAACAGCCTATTGGAGCCCAGTAGAGTCTAGTACAGCCTTGTACACCCAAGTTTAGCTTAGTCCAGCCTAGTGGGAGAATAGACTTGGAGAGAGGGGTATTTAGATGGCTGTACTAGGCTATACTAGGTTGGATCGGGCTGGAAAGGGCTAGAATAGGGTGTACTAGGCTGTACTAGACTCTTGTCAGCCCTGTAGTTCCTCGCACTTGAAATAACCACTGTGTACACGGGCAATAGTTTTTACAGGAGTTTGTGTGCACGGCCAATAGTTTTACATGAACATTTCTAGGCTATAGTACTTTACTGCCTCGTACAGCCTAATAGACCCTAGTACAGCCTAGCACAGTCTACTAGAGCCGAAAAGAGCCTATTAGAGGCCAGTAGGGTCTGGTACAGCCATGTACACCCACGTCTAGCCTAGTCCAGCCTAGTGGGAGAATAGACTAGGAGGGGGGGTATTTAGATGGCTGTACTAAGCTATACTAGGGTGTACCAGGCTGTACTGGACTCTAATAGACTCTATTAAGCTGTACTATAGGCTCTTGTGAGTCCTGAACCTTCTCGCACTTATAACCACTGTGTACACAGGCAATAGTTTTTACATGTCTGTGCACGACCAATAGTTTTATAACAAAACACTTTTTTGATAACAAAATATGCTGGACTAGGCTGAACTAGGCTGGACTAGGCTGCTCTAGGCTGGACTAGGCTTCTCAAGTCTGGACTAGGCTGGTCTAGGCTGGACTAGGCTGCACTAGGCTGGACTAGGCTGTACTAGGGTGGACTAGGCTGTACTAGGCTGGACTAGGCTGGCCTAGGCTGGCCTAGGCTGGACTAGGCTGTACTAGGGTGGACTAGGCTGTACTAAGATGGACTAGGCTGTACTAAGATGGACTAGGCTGTACTAGGCTGCACTAGGCTGGACTAGGCTGGACTAGACTGGACTAGGCTGTACTAGGCTGGACTAGGTTGGACTAGGCTGTACGAGACATTACTGTACTATAGCCTATGTAAAACTATTGGCCGTGCACCCAAACTCATGTAAAAACTATGGCCTGTGTACACAGTGGTTCATCTCAATCGTGAGGACCTACAGGGTTGACAAGAGCCTAGTACAGCCTAGTAGACCTTATTCTAGCCTTTCCCAGCCAGATCCAGCCTAGTATAGCCATCTAACTGTGTGTGCGTGCGTGCGTGCGTGCGTGCGTGCGTGCGTGCGTGCGTGCGTGCGTGCGTGCGTGCGTGCATGCGTGCGTGCGTGCGTGCGTGCGGGTCCACGGGAGGTCACTATATCAGAAACACTGTTTCCCATAGCATACTGTGGACCTACAGGACATTACTGTACTATAGTCTATGTAAAACTATTGGCCGTGCACCCAAACTCATGTAAAAACTATGGCCTGTGTACACACTACAGTGGTTCATCTCAAGCGTGAGGACCTACAGGGCTGACAAGAGCCTAGTAGACCCTATTCCATCCTTTCCCAGCCAGATCCAGCCTAGTATAGCCATCTAACTGTGCGTGCGTGCGTGCGTGCGTGCGTGCGTGCGTGCGTGCGTGCGTGCGTGCGTGCGTGCGTGCGTGCGTGAGGGTCCACGTGAGGTCACTATATCAGAAACACTGTTTCCCATAGCATACTGTGGGCCTACAGGACATTACTGTACTATAGTCTATGTAAAACTATTGGCCGTGCACCCAAACTCATGTAAAAACTATGGCCTGTGTACACAGTGGTTCATCTCAAGCGTGAGGACCTACAGGGCTGACAAGAGCCTAGTAGACCCTATTCTAGCCTTTCCCAGCCAGATCCAGCCTAGTATAGCCATCTAACTGTGCGTGCGTGCGTGCGTGCGTGCGTGCGTGCGTGCGTGCGTGCGTGCGTGCGTGCGTGCGTGCGTGCGGGTCCACGGGAGGTCACTATATCAGAAACACTGTTTCCCATAGCATACTGTGGACCTACAGGACATTACTGTACTATAGTCTATGTAAAACTATGGCCTGTGTACACACTACAGTGGTTCATCTCAAGCGTGAGGACCTACAGGGCTGACAAGAGCCTAGTAGACCCTATTCTAGCCTTTCCCAGCCAGATCCAGCCTAGTATAGCCATCTAACTGTGCGTGCGTACGTGCGTGCGGGTCCACGGGAGGTCACTATATCAGAAACACTGTTTCCCATAGCATACTGTGGACCTACAGGGCATTACTGTACTATAGTCTATGTAAAACTATTGGCCGTGCACCCAAACTCATGTAAAAACTATGGCCTGTGTACACACTACAGTGGTTCATCTCAAGCGTGAGGACCTACAGGGCTGACAAGTGTGTGTGTGCGTGCGTGCGTGCGTGCGTGCGTGCGTGCGTGCGTGCGTGCGTGCGTGCGTGCGTGCGTGAGGGTCCACGGGAGGTCACTATATCAGAAACACTGTTTCCCATAGCATACTGTGGGAGGTGTACACAGAGCACTGTTCTAATAGTTTTTGCCACCCTGTGGAATTATGCTTGAACTGCAAGATAGGGCCCTAAAAATGTAATAATAATAAACAAAGAGAAACAAATCAGTGTGGGTCATCCGTTGGACTGATGGGCGAACAAGTGGTGTCCACGCGAAGAGTCGGGCCCAGAGGACATGTAGAGTCCCCCCCCTGAATTTTCACGCCCCCATGGGCCGCACGGTGGGGCCCGGAAATTTGGCCTGGTGCACCGGCCATAGTCACTATGTTTCATGCACACAAAACTTGATAAATGTAATTATTTTATACATTTTATTTTGTATTCTTTTTGTACTTGCTTTAGGCCTGTCTGTGCATGGGCAGGGCATCAGTATTATATTCATATAATTAGACTGGATATTGTGATTTTACATAATTGTAATTGGCGTTTGATCACTTGACTCTGAGAGCTGTGTGGTGGTGGTGCTGGAGGCTGGGGGTGGGTCGGGGGGCTGGTGGGCGGCTGCCTGCTCCTGGTCCTCTCGTTGGCACAGCTGGGGCCAAGTTGTGGTTGGCGTGGGGTTTGGTGGGGGGGGTCTTCTCCCCCCCGCACCCCTCTCCCCCCTCCCCTTAACCCAATATAAATAAAAATAAATAACAACTGGTAATAATTATAACAAATTAAAATAAAATAATCAAATATGCAACTGTCCCAATAATACTAACAAAAATATTTGAGAGACCAAACTGGCACGATGCTATGGGCTGGCGCCCTCCCTAGGGTCTGGGAGCGGCTCATGGCAAAATACCAATACATCTCTTAAAGCTACCTCAACCTGAGGGGGAGGAGGGTGAGGGGTGGGGGGGTGGGAGTATCTGGCCCTCGCCGAATGTACCTCGATGCGCCGTCTGTCCACTGTGGCCTCTCTGTGCTGCTTGGGGCCTGGGTGGGGGTGTCCCTCTGTCTGTTCCTCGGGTCTCTGCCCTGTCTCGCTGCCCACCCTCACACTCTACTCTCACTGTCTCTTAACATTTACACACTTAAAATAACACACCCAGTCTATTGAACACCACTACTCTGCTGTTCTTGACAAATGAATAGCGGCCAAGTAACCGCGCCGTCGTGGATTGGCCTCACGTGGTATGTTGTTATGTTTTTGTTTTCTGTTTTTTGTTTTTTCTTGTCTTTGTTCTGTTTTTGTTTTTTGTTTTGCTTGCTGCCCAACCTCCACCTGCACCTCCCCTCTCAACCCGACTGATTTATCTTTTTCACAGGCACTATTGAAACAGCCAGGGGTCTAAAGGTTGTCCATCTTAATATCAGGAGCATCAGGAACAAAATTGACGCCCTTAGAACATGGGTTACTCTTTACAAACCTAATGTGATCACAATATCCGAAACATGGTTACACAGTTTAATTTCTGATGAGAGCATGAAAATTGACAACTATGTTCTACATCGAGTTGACAGGGATGCCAATGGAGGTGGACTGGCTACATATGTAGACTCCAATCTTGTTTCAGAATGTCTAACTCCTGCCATAGAGCCAGTTCATTTTGAATGTCTTTTTATTAATATTAAGTTTCATGATAACAAACACTTAACAATAGGAAATATCTATAGGCCGCCATCAGCCCCGGCTGACTCCACCAAATGCATCCTGTCCACCATCAATTCTCTAGACAAACAAAATGAGATTATAATTCTGGGAGATTTTAATAAAAACTGGCCGGGCCATGCCTGCACAAATGACAGAAACCAATTTCGAAGCATAAATCTCACCCAGTTAATAAAGGAACCCACTAGAGTGGACCACCGGTCCTCATCTCTCTTAGACTGGATACTCGTCACTAATCCTGGGAGGATTATTACATCTGGTGTCATGTCTGATTGCTTTAGCGACCACTCTATTATTTTCTGTGTTTGGAAAATTAAAATCCCAAGATCTCCCCCCAAATACATAACACTGAGACAAAATAAAAATTCCATTCATCCAAGATATAATTAGAATTGACTGGAATAGATTCCAACTAATTCCATCTGTTCAAGATGCTTGGGACTATTTCCACTCTGAAGTCACCAAAGTAATCGATTTGCATGCCCCCTTCAAAACAATCAGAGTTAAGGGTCGCCACCTACCTTGGATCAGCCCACACCTCATTAGACTTTTCAAAGAAAGGGATAAAGCCTGGGCCAAACACAGAACAACTAAAGACCCTGGTGATTGGGAACACTACCGATATCTGAGAAACTTATCTAAGACTGAAACAAGGAACGCTAAATCAAATTACTACAAAAACAATTTCAGCCACGATTTCCATAATCCCAAACAGTTCTGGAACAAACTGAACACATTCCTTAATAAAACCGACAAAAAAACTATAAATCAAATACAAATAAATAATAATATTATCTCGGACCCTCCACTCATTGCCCAAGCTTTCAACAATCATTTCTCATCAATCGGTAGTTCCCAATCCACAAGCTCCTATATAACAACAGATCCCCCAAGATTCCTTTCATTTTAAGAAGATTCTGCCTACAGATGTCCTCCACGCTATAGGTGAGCTAAAAGATAGCTGTGGTGCTGGTCCTGATGGTCTCGAAGCCAAGTATATTAAACTTGCTGCTCATATATTAGCCTTTCCCCTTTCTGATCTGTTCAATTTATCTCTGTCTACTTCCTCACTCCCACCCATATGGAAATGCGCAAGAGTTACCCCCATTTTTAAATCCGGAGACTCAACTGATATAAACAATTACAGACCCATTTCAATCATATGCACCACTGCAAAAATCTTTGAAAAACTGGTCTTCAAACAACTATCCAAATACATCAATCAGGAAAACATCTTATCCCCCCTTCAATCAGGATTCAGACCACACTTCTCAACCACCACAGCTACTCTAAAATTCACCAGTGATGTGCTAATGTCCTTTGAAAAAAGCCAATTTACTGGTGCAATATTCATAGACCTCTCCAAAGCCTTCGATATGGTTGACCACTACCTCCTCCTTGACAAACTCCATTCTATCGGTATTCAACGACATGCTCTTCTCTGGTTCAATGCTTATCTTCACAACCGCCGTCAATGTGTTGCGTTACAAGGTTCTCAGTCAGACTTTTTAACAGTTGAGAATGGCGTCCCCCAGGGTTCCATATTGGGGCCACTTCTATTCACCATATTTATTAATGACTTACCGGATGTCTGTTCCCACTGTCAAATCCAGCTCTATGCTGATGATACCGCCATTTATGCCGCCGGAAAGAACACTCACCAAATTCAACACCTTTTACAGTCTGACTTCAACCTGGTCCAAAAATGGCTAAAAAATAATACACTGTTACTGAATATGAGGAAGTCCTGTAGCATGTTGTTCGGCCACACACGCAATGTCCAAAGCTCCTCCGATTTATTGATCTATTTTGAGGGCGGTTCTAACCTTGAGAAGGTGGACTCATTTAAATACCTCGGTGTCACGATGGACCCAGAACTTTCTTTTAAACTTCACAAACAGTTAAAAAAACATATGGCAGCCTGTGCTCACTCTACCCATCCATCAACTGTTTCTCTTTCGAAGTAAGGAAAATAATAATTTCTCAAATATTACTCCCCATCGTAGACTATGCCGACATTGTATACCAAAACGCCACTGATACTCACCTCAAGCCACTTAATGTATTATGTAACTCCTTGTGCAGATTTGTCCTTAGATGCCCATACAGAACCCACCATTGCCAATTGTGCAGCTCACTTGACTGGCTGCAGCCCAAGGCTAGAAGGCAACACCACTGGTACCTATTCCTTTTCAAACAGTCCCTGAAACCATTCACATCCCCATACCCACTTAGACACACACAACACCCCTATCTCATGGTTCCCAACAGAATATTCTCGGTATCCGGACGCAGGTCATTCCACTACAAAGCTCCATCTGACTGGAACAACCTTCCACTTTCACTCAGATCAACTACCTCTCTAGGCCGCTTCAGGACATCCCTATATTCACATCTCCAAACAACCTGTTCATGCTTCTAATACTACTTACTCACATGTTTACTTCTTACTGGTTATAGTACTGTTTTTCTCTATTTCCATATATAAACAAGTTGGGGGTCAGGGGTGGGGTGGGAGAAGGGGAGCAAGCTAACTGTACCTGTATGTGTATGTCCTGTGTGTTTGTACTGTATGTCATGTTGTGTCTTTAGTACTGTGTACTTGCACTGCTGTATTGTTTGTATTTTGCATGTATAGGAGCTGTTGGAAAATAGCAGATCTACAAGCTCATAGCACGGTACAGAGTGCTGCAATATAATCTTGTAGATCTGCAATTTTAGAAAAATCGTGAAATCTTTGACTATTATTCTTTCACATCAAACGTGTTTTAACTAATATCTTTGCTTCTGGGGGTCCCTGCCTGGAACAACATACAGTATTTTCACTTGGGGGTCGACGGCCAATTACATATCATTTCTGGGGTCCTTCACATGAAATAGTTGAGAACCACAGATTATTTTTTTAAACGGTCATGATTTAGAACAGGGGTGGGCAACTTTGAAGATGGAGAGGGCCACTATATTTCCACGCTCACTCCAGAGGGCCATATGCATATTTCTGTCGTAGCAAAATAGCAGATCTACAAGCTCAAAACGCATCACACTGCGGCACGTTTTGAGCTATTTAGCTTTTATTTCAAATGCATTTAGTTATACTTATGTTAACTTTATGAACTTAAATGCAAATACATTGGACATTAAAAAGGACAATAAAAGTCATTCAGTCAGTCATTCAGCTACTAATATAGACTGAAGTAATTCAAGCGGGTCATGTTTCGAAATGTAACTGATTGCGGGCCGCAATAAGTGAAGGTGAGGTCCGCATGTGGCCCCCTGGCCGCCAGTTGCCCATGCATGATTTAGAAGACATTTGTAGAATCTGGTCTCAGGTCTCAATGGGTTAAGACACTGGCTACTACAGACAAGATTGATTGCACTGCCATGTAGAGTTTGTAGTCTGGTTGATGTTGTCATATTATGTCATATATTATTATGTGACTGATTTCATCATTATATTTATCATCGTCTGTTATGTCAGATAGACGGTTCTGATGAATAGTTACCGATTTAGCAGCTGCTCTCTGTTTCTCTCCCCTCTCTCTCTCCCTCATTTGTGATAGAGAGATGGGAGAGTTGAGGTCATTTTGAAACATAGACCATCTAAAGCAAATATGACTTTGATAGATTATCTGTGCCATCCGTGGTTATGGGCTTCGCGTCCTCACTGTTTGGGATAGCCCTCTACCATTACCACGTTTTGCAAAAGCAGACTGCACGGTTAAGCCAGAACTGCTATTTTTGGTGGAAGGAGGAGAAGAAGAAAAAAACAGACTAATACAATACCAAGAAGTCACTTATGACTTTAAGGTAACAATCAAAAGCACTATTTTCAACATGGGGGCACAGTGCAGATACTGTACTGCGATGTACTGTGATTTGAACAGTATTGCATGCGTTAAACATTGTTACGTGGACTTCTCTTTAAGCTTCATTCTACATGTAAATAACTGCAGGACCTGCAGAACAGCAATGATATATAGTGGTTCATGTTTTACTTCAAAGTCAGATTGATCTCCCATTCCTTTATGAGACTTCAAAGTCCATAAAGTGAAATCCCTGTTTGTCACTTTGCTGATGGAGTCTGTGTTTCTATGTCTATACGTTTTAGTAATGACATGCTTACAGAACAAAAGGTTTAAGTAGATTGGACATCCTTTCTCTCCCCTATTAGAGGTGGAGATGATTGTCCTACTCTTAGAGGACATTTACACCTGTATTATGATATGCCACTTTTGATCACCCAGGATGCAAATAGTGAACCGGCCCATCGACACCTAGGATGTATTGAAATGCAAAGTCTGGCCAGATCTATGAAGACGGATGGCTGTTCTCTACAAAGCAACACCAGTCCTCTACACTACAGAACCAGACCACTGTTTTCTAGGTACAAAAAGTGAAATAAATGTAACGATTAGACGTACATTGCAACTTTATTGTTGTAAATCATTCAAAAAGTGCAAAAAAATCTGCAACCAAAGTGATTGGACCCAAATCTGCTAAAGAGTTAATAAAGAGCATGTTGTTGTTAAATGGCAATAAAACTAAAGCTATGATCACTCCACAAGCTATTTCAGCTCCAGTGACCATCTCCACTCTCGATGGAATTAACTCCCATCGTGTGGGTGGAGCGCTACAAATACCTTGGCTACAAACACCTTAATTTCAAATTTCTTGTTCCACTGTAATTTGACCTGTCGATTTGCTATATATTAGATGAGCTTTGTCTCAGAGGTTGTTCAGGATGACTTGGAAGGCAATAAACCTTGGACCACTAGAGAACATATAACATTTGTGCCAAACAGAATCAGACTTTTCTTTCCCCTATTGGAGGGTAGATAATTGACCTCTTTGAGGACATTTACACAAAATGGTGATCCTGCCCATCAACACCTAGGATGCATTGAAATGCAAAGTAGTGTGACCACTGACCATGGTCTATGCCGATGGATGGCTGTTCTGAACAAAACAACAGTCCTGTACAGAACTAGACCACTGCACTCTAGGTACTAAAAGTGTATCTACTAAAGTGAAACCAATCTAAGCTGGTGTTGGTGTACTATTTATGAAGTGTTTATGGATAATTTTCAGGGGATGGGTGGCAGTTTGTGTCTTGAAAAAAATGGCATGCCTTTATAAATTCATTGTGTTTTTGTCTTTATTTTAAATAAATATTCAAAGGCAAGAGTTTTTTTTATCTATGAGTCCAGTTTGTTCATGACAATTTCAGTCAGTAATATGACATGCCCTTTAGTTAGATACCTTTATGTCCTTGCCCTAATGTTGCTGTGCTGAAGTTGACACTACTTAAATGCTTCTTTGTTATTAACATCTTAACTTTGTTTTTTATTTTTTATTTAATTTATATAATTGTCATTGTTGTTGTAGCACAGTATGGTCAAGACAACATTGTAGTATATATATATATATATATATATATATATATACTACTATATAAGTGATAATATATATATATATTATCACTTTGGAACAATTGAGCATATCTGGGGGTTGAGGGAGGGTGGAGGACAGTATGTTAGACTGTGATTAGTGGAGAGGTAGTTCTATTGTTCTCTTTGGCCAATCATATCAAAGCAGTTAGTGGCTCCACCATCCAAACTCTGGTATAAGAAGGGTTGGTCTGTGTCATTTCTTATTCTCTGCAACTGCTCCAGGATATCAATCATTTCTGATCGAACTGGACCCCAGACTTCAGCTGAAGATGAACTCTCTCGACCCCACCAAGGACATTTCTGCTGAACAGGAGGAACCCAAAGAGCTTGGTATGTTACTCCCTCAATATTGTCAATAGTCATTTTATTAATTCTGAAACTTACATTACAATGTAATGTGTGTTTTTAAGACCATTATTAGTTGGCTACATGACAGGGATTTTTGCAACATCTACTTTTAAGTCCACAAAGTGCTGTCTTTCTGCCTATCAACAATCTTTGTATTTGTTTCCAATCCAGTATCTCATCATCAGTCTGGCTGCCCTGACCTACCAGAGGTGAATGAACAAAGAAGCTTGGCAGAGAAAAAACACCACTGCTGTGGTCAGTGTGGAAAATGCTTCTCTAACATCTCCACACTTAAAATTCACCAGAGACTCCACACTGGAGAGAAACCCTATGGGTGTGATCAGTGTGGACAACACTTCTCTATAATGGGCAACCTGAAAATCCACCAGAGAATTCACAAGGGAGAGAAACCTTTTGGGTGTGATCAGTGCGGACAACACTTCTCTCAAATGTCTAAACTTAAAATCCACCAGAGAATTCACACTGGAGAGAAACCCTATGGGTGCGATCAGTGTGGACAACACTTCTCTATAATGGGCAACCTGAAAAGACACCAGAGAATTCATACTGGAGAGAAACCTTATGGGTGTGATCAGTGTGGACAACACTTCTCTATAATGCACAACCTGAAAAAACACCAGCAAATGCATACCGGAGAGAAACCGTATGGGTGTGATCAGTGTGGACAACACTTTTCTCAAATGTCTACCCTTAAAATCCACCAGAAAATGCATACTGGAGAGAAACCTTATGGGTGTGATCAGTGTGGACAACACTTCTCTATAATGTCTACCCTTAAAATCCACCAGAGAATTCACACTGGAGAGAAACCCTATGGATGTGATCAGTGTGGACAACACTTCTCTCATTTGGCCAACCTTAAAAGACACCAGAGAATTCACACTGGAGAGAAACCCTATGGATGTGATCAGTGTGAACAACACTTCTCTATAATGGACAACCTGAAAAAACACCAGAAAAGGCATACTGGAGAGAAACCTTATGGGTGCGATCATTGTGGACAACACTTCTCTCATTTGGCCAACCTTAAAAGACACCAGAGAATTCACACTGGAGAGAAACCCTATGGATGTGATCAGTGTGGTCAACACTTCTCTATATTGGCCAACCTAAAAAGACACAAAATAATTCACACTTGAGTGAAACCCTTTCATTGTGATGTATGTGGAAAAGCTTTCATTCGCTCAAAAAATGTATTAGTTCACAAGTAAACGCTGTATTTAAACTGTTTCCTTGAGGTCAGTGTGGAAAAGGTTTTTCGTAAAATGTCATGAGTGTACACAAGAAAAATAAATCTGTTTCGTGTGAACAGTAGGCCTATGACAAAAGCTTAATAATATAGGCAGAGAAATATCAGCACATCCATGGAAATTACTGTATGATGATCAATTTTTGATGAATGTGTTGATTAATTGCAAGTAAACTTAACATACTGTTGATCAGCTTTTTGCGTGTGGTGGTGACTTGTGTTGGAGTCTGTTAGAGTCCCCTTTGTCTCCTGCCATTTTGATTTTCCCCTATTGCAAGAATCTATCTACATTATTTATTTCTGCTTCATTACATCTGACCCTACATGTTTTATTATTATGATTCTCTTTTTATATACTGTATTGACTTTGTGGAACATGCCACATCAACATTATGCTGTAGAAATAAACAAGTCTCAATATAAAAAAATATTCTCAATCGTATTCTTTGTTTCACTGTAATTTGACCTGTAGACCTGCTGTATATTAGATAAGCTTTGTCTCAGAGGTTGTTTGACTACTTCGACCACTAGAGAACATACGATTTGTGCCAACATAAATAATTACTAGACTTTTCTTTTCCCTGATAGGGGTAGATGAAATGTCCTCTTTGAGGACATTTACACCAGAACCTGCCCATCAACACCTAGCATGCATTGAAATGCAAAGCAGTGTGCAGATGGATGGCTGTTCTGAATGAAACAACAGTCCTGTACAGCATTGGTTCTCAAACATTGTCATGTCAAGGACCCCCAAATTAATTGACACTCATTAGCTTGCAGACCCCCATTAGACAATATATGCCAAGGGCACCCATAAGAGACGATTTTTTTTACCTGAATTAGGCTATGTGATCCCCATTTCTATCTCTGGACCCCAATGTATATTGGTACCCTCTAAGTACTAAAGTGAAACCAATTTAACTGAAAGTACAACTTTATGTGTGCATTTATTGTTTACAGTGCATACTAATATACAGTTGTACAGCTGTGTACAAAGTCTGGATGTGAAGGCTGGTGTTATAGTGTAGTATTTATGAATACTGTGTTCATAATACGTTTGTGTCTTGGGAAACAAACTACCAGGTATACTTTATTATTTCATTGCATTTAGTTGTGACTTGTGTTTTTGTCTTGGTTTTTAATACATATTCAAATTGGGATAAGTTGTTGAATTTCTATCTGTGGTTTATAGGAATCCAGTTTGTTCATGATCATTTCAGGCTTCTATTGTCCAATCTATCTCAATGATTGTCCTTGAATAGTAAGAGGAAGGTGAGAGAGACTCATTCAGTGTTGCTGGGAAATGTAATTCAAATGTAACTCTCAATACAGCACATGCAGAATAGTAGGAACGTTCAACTTCAAATGGTGTACTATGTTAGCCTGACACTCAGTCTGAATTTTCATTTCGTTTCACTTCATTATTCAGACTGTAAGCCCTCTCCACGGCAGCAGTTTATGGGATGGGCGTTGTGAAAGCGGCAGCCTTCGGTGATTGGTTCATACCAACCAATCAGAATAGTTTGATACTTTGATAGATTATCATTAGCACTCAACAAGAGTTGTTTTGACTTGGCATCTCAAGGTAAATCACAGTTAAGCCATTAAGACCTGGAACACATCTGTGTCACTTTAGCGTTTAACCAGATTAACAATTATTTTATACTTATACTATTTTATAATAGCAGATATACAAGCTTGTAGATCTGCTATTTCTAACTCAAATATTTAGTTTATTTAGTGTTTTAGTTAAAACACCAAAAGGGGTTCCCGCCCAAAATGGGTTAACTCCCAGTAGGCCTCCTTTTTTTAATGCCCTCAGGGTTCATTAGCAGAGTATAGCGGGTAAAACCGTACCAATTCCTTCAATGACTCGCAGAGATTTAAAAAAGCATGTAATGGCTGTTTTAAATCTAAATTCCCATATACCCTCAGCAGTACCATGATGTCCAACAGAACGTCTATAATTGGACAAGTAAGAGATATTGCCTTTTATGTATCGCTATAAGGCCAACCCCCTTTCCGCGACCTTGTATAATCGACGTGATTGGTTAAAAAAAATTAAAATAACTTAAGGTGGCATTTGATGCATCACCGACACACGTCTAGTTAGTAGGGTCGGTTAGTTAGTCTCACCATGCGACCTCCGGTCGCTATAGGGAGCGAGATGATGAACGCCATTTGTGTCCAGAGTGCATTGTCTGTGATTTGCTTTGAGTGGCTTCGTGCTAAAGCAGTATATATAATGTCTGGATTTTGTAGCACCCATATCTTTTCCCAGTTCTTCCTTTTTGAAAATATCTTAAGTCCATTGTCCCTGTTAAAGGACCACTTCACCACTTTTCAACCCATCTTCACGTAATAGGTAATAATAATAATCATGATAAAATACCACCATTCTTTTCTGCTCAGTCTGTGTCTCATAGGAGGGCTGTGGGCTGTTTGGAAAATCATCGTTAGGCAGATCTTTTTTAAACAAGATGTTTTTTTACTAAAATGTTTAGATTTTTATCATCGTGACAACGATGGCTTCCTTTTTCGCATTGCAACTTTTCAAGACTAGAAAGCCTGCAGTTTCTGTTAGCTTGGATTCCCCATTGATGATGTCACTGGTGGACTGGGTTTGTAAACTGCCCACAGCCCTCCTATGAGACACAGACCGAGTAGAATTTGTTTTGCCATTTTATCATGATTATTAGTGAGGACCTATTATATGAAGATTATTATTATATATATATTATATGCACATGCTACAGCTTTCTATCTTCTCTGTTTGTCTTTGTCTGCTGTGTGTGTCCAGTTCAAAGTGGAGGGCGAGTGGTGGACGTGGATTGACTACGATCGCTTCCAGGAGCTGGTGGAGGCCCACGATGAGCAGAACGGGGGACTGCAGAGCTTCTCTGCCCTGGACTACATGGCCAAGACGCCCCACTGGGCTCATTTCGGAGCCCAGGAGCAAGGCTTCGATCCCGCCGAGACGCGCTTCCAGCGGCGCAGCAACAAGGCCAAAAACATCTCCGGATGCTGAGAGTAGAGGGAGTTGTTGTTGCACATAATGAAATGACTACTCGGAAAGAGGAGTTTGTATGCACGCCGAGTTTCAACTCGCAGATTAGAATGAAAAACATCCGATAATCACCCAGTAGGTTATACTTATCAGTCGAATGCAATCGAGCCAGCAGGCTCGCCTGAGCCTACTGGCTGTGACTAGGAAACACAGAGACGTCCGAAGTGGCGGCCGCGTTGTCCGACTAGTACTAAATCTAACCCTGACCTCCGTCTTAAAGGGGAATTTCTCCCTAACCCTTTTTTTTACAAAAGTAAGTTGATAATGATGTATATTGATAAAAAAAATATATTAAAAAATAAATAAAGATATATGGGAGCTGAAGCTGCAGCTGGAGATGAAGCTGCTCCTGGAGGGGTCTAACGTCAGCTCACGTAGACCAGGAAGAGTGCAGTGTCAACAATGCATGGAGTGTTGCTGTCACATCATCTAGAACACATCATCTAGTAAACAAAAAACAAAAACAATTGCGCGATTGAATAGGAGTTCTAGCGTTAGACCCCTCCAGCAGCAGCTTCAGCTCCCCTATATCTTTATTTTTTAATATATTTTTTTGGTCAATATACATAATTATCAACTTACTTTTGTAAAAAAAGGGTTAGGGAGAAATTCCCCTTTAACCGGCCACGTAAGTCAGTTTCACGATGTTTTGGCTTCGGCAGCAGTAATTTCACTTCCGCGTTTTCCCAATAGCAGCCAGTATAGGCTCTAGGAGATTGTATTCGAGTGATAAGTTACCTACTGGTGAATGATTATCGGTTGATGACATCCAAAGCGTTTCACACAAACTTTGTTCTCATTTCTCTCGTTGTTGTTGTTTTTTGGTTTCTCAAAGCATTCCACTATGAACTTGAACTTTTTTTTTTTTTTTTTTTTTACTTATAGATGATCTTCGCTCTGCAGGTTTGATTTGTTTGCTGGACCTCTGATTCTTCAGTCATTCCACCTCACTGTTCCTTTAAAAGTTCCTCTCCCTACTTTTAGGAACTCACATCTTGAATATTTCCTCTCCTTTCCGATCACCATTATATAAATGTCAATGGCTGTGGCTTTTATTGCCCAGAATGGAGCCATTTTGGAAGGATTATGCTGTTTATGTAGTTGCCTGCGAGCGACACACAGCACATTTCTTTCCCTTCTGACACTTTAACAATAAAGCTTCTTCTAACGCTGGCAACTCGGGACATGCTCAGGATGTTCAAGCAGCTCCAATCTTTTCCCCCCACATGTCAACCCATGTGTAGCTGCAGTTCTTTCCCTGCAGGGAACCTTGAATACTCAACACACTCATTAGAAATGTGTGCCAAGCTTAGTCATATAGGTAAGGTATATAGGGCTAATAGTAATATGTGGTGTAGCAAGGATTCATGATTTGATTTGATTTTATTATACGTCAAGCACGAAAAACAAGTTACATCATGTTCACCTGGGAAGCGTCAAGGATAAAAAACACAAGTCGTTTGACTTATTTTCATTGTGGTCCTTGGTCTGTGACAAACAACATCAGAATAATACTAGCAAGGAGGTATGAACTATATACATAATTCCAGTTACACTTTCATGGAAAGCAGCAAAAATATGACATGCCCATGTTGTTAGTTGAAAAAAAAGAAATCTTCGTAACGATGATGTCACTGGAAGATGGGTTTCTGAACTTCCCACAGCCCTCCTATGAGACACAGACCGAGTAGAAAAGAATTGTGCTGTTTTATCATGAACATTAGTGATGACCATATATGAAGATAGGTTGAAAATGGTTGAAGTAGTTAGTCCTTTAACCCATTTTGGGGGCGGGAACCCCTTTTGGTGTTTTAAACATCATGTTATAATAAAGCTATTGAAAAATATCAGATCTACAAGCTTGTAGGTCTGCTATTTTTGAAAAACCGTTAAAATGTGGCGCAAATCATTGAATATATATTTCAGAGCGAACATTTTTAACTAAAATATTTCCTTCTGGGGTGTCCCTGGAACTACATATTTTGAGATGGGGGTCCATGGCCCAATAGAGATAATTCTGGGGGTCCTTGACATGAAAAAGGTTGAGCACCACTGACATAGAAACATAGGTTTTTCAGGAAAAAAATAGGATTTAGAAGCCATTTTTTAAATCGACCTCAGTCCAAAATGGGTTAAAAATGGAGTGCCGTTATTTTTTTTTTTACACCTCATGTGTGGTTATTATAATATTCAAATATGTCTTACCTGTGTATTTTTGGTTTCTTCCTGAAAGCTGAAAGCCCAATGGAAATGCACCACTTTAGTGACATCAAAACCAGTTGTAGGCGAGGCTTAAGTTCAGGTGTGTGGTGCTAAGCTCAAGCTCATAGCGTGCCTCAGTGGCGCGCTATGACCTTGTAGGCCTGCTATTTTTGAAAAATCGTGAAAATGCGGCACAAATCTTTGAATATATATTCTTTCAGAAGACTTTTTTTTTATTTTGACGTTAGTTCAGGCTTAAATGGGTTAAAATAAATTAACTTGTATTATAATGCCACATCTGGGTCGACAAGTATACCATCCAAGTACTTATCATGATAGTCCACAGCCATATTCTGTGGAAACCACAACCGGAGGGCCACAATCACACCCTACAATGAAATCCCATTCCATAATCCATACAAAACAAATCATGTATACATGTAAAAATCACACCCGTGTGACAGGGCCGGATCTACCATAGGGCACTTTGGGCACGTGCCCAGGGGCCCTTGGCCACCAGGGGCCCCTCAAAAAAAAAAAAAAAAAAAAAAAGTTTTTTTTTCCGTTTTTTTTTAGCTCCACATAAAATTTCCCTGAAATAAATGGTGTCTGGGGGGGGGTAGGCGACCGGAAATAGGCTAATATAACGGCATAAAACTGCCCCAAAACGGCTCCAAAACCGCAAAAAATTTGCGCGCGCGTGAAGGGGGGGCCCTTCGAGCTTCAGTGCCCAGGGGCCCTCAGAGGTGTTAATCCGGCCCTGCCGTGTGAAGTGAGGGACGCTCTTTTAATTGTACATCATCATCATACATCATCTCATTCCAGCCAATCAGAATTTGCGTCCTCACCTTCATCTTTAATGTTTGTGTTACGCAATGTATGTGTTTACACAATGTTTGCGTTTACACAAACACTCAGAATTGTCCGTTCAAAAATTTCAATGGCATTTAATGTTTGTGTTAGCACAAAGTTTGTGTTTTCACACACACTAAAAGCTGGAGATAGGAGGGGCTATCGCCCCACAAATATAGATATGTTTTGGGTATACTTTAATATGAATTCCTTGTTATCTCAGCTCCATTGTGCCACTTACAGCAGTGGTTCTCAACCAGTGGTCCTTGAGGGGGTTCCAGGTGGTCCCCAGCTAAATGATGGAAAGTTGGTAACCATATGGACCCAGGTGCAGTACTTAGTTTAGACAGTTTTTGGTTTAGACTAGTCATTGGTTAGACCAGTCCTTAAACCAGAAACCTAAACCTAACCTCCCACGGGGCAGCACACCTAAACCTAACCATAACCAAAACCAATGACTAGTCTAAACTAAGTATGCACCCGACCCTTATAGATCTTTAACTCTTGAGTGTTAAATAATTTTACACTCTCAAGAGTACAATTATTGTTAAACATCTGCATTGCTTAATTTACAGGAGATCTACACAATTAGAGAATGTAGAAGAATAGTTATTTTGACCGTTTGCCTGTTATCTCTCCTAATGGTATACCAACATCAATACAGCATGGAATTGTGGACACAATCTTATCCAACAATAACAAAATACTGAGGCTAAATGTCATCAAAATGGTGGTCTGTGGCTCAAAATAAATAACGGGCCTTGATATGAAAAGAGTTATAAACACAGTGATCCTATAAAGCAGGGGTGGGCAACTGGCGGCCCGGGGGCCACATGCGGCCCCCACCTTCACTTAATGTGGCCCTCAGGTTAATGTCAATACTGATATAATATTGGTTTCAGCTTCATTCCACAACATGCAAACATGACCCGCTTTAATTACTTCAGTCTAAATTAGTAGCTCAATGCTTCAACACACGTATAACTAAAGGCATTTGAAATTACATAAAAATGTAAATTTTCAGGATTCCAATTCAAAAATAGCAAAAAATAATGCAACATTTCAATTCGAATATAGCAAAAATAGCCGATCTACAAGCTCAAAACGCGTCGCAGCGCGACGCGTTTTGAGCTTGTAGATCGGCTATTTTTGCTACGACAGTAATATATGTGTAAAATATAGTGGCCCTCTCCATCGTCAAAGTTGCCCACCCCTGCTATAAAGCGTCAGGCTACTTTCTGTATACTATACGCACAATCCTGTTCCATCTTCCCTGCTTTCTCCCAGGCTCATCTCTTGTGGATGAATTTCCTTCTCTGGTCCTGTACTAAGCCGCTGAATCCAAATGTTATACTTGAAACTGTCTAGTTTGATTGTTGATTTGCTTTTGCTTTTTTTAATTTGCTATTTTATTATTTCCATATTGCTCCAGTGTTTCCCTGTGTGGGAAAAGAGCAGAACAGCGGTTACCGTATGTACATGTATTTGTGCATTTTTTGTAATAAATGTGTGTAACAGGAGAATTTACTTGTCTTTTATCTTTCTTTGTCATTTTAGATGCAGTTGCATAATGTACTTCCATTCATACATAGAGTAAATAAGCATAAATCAGGCCTAATGACTATGTGCCTGGTCGTATACGAATGTGAGAGTGATAATGGCTTTCGCAGATGGCTTGTAAATGTGTTTGGGGATGTTTTCCAATTATGTGTGTGTGTGTGTGTGTGTGTGTGTGTGTGTGTGTGTGTGTGTGTGTGTGTGTGTGTGTGTGTGTGTGTGTGTGTGTGTGTGAATCCATGAGAGAGGGCAAAGTATGTAAATGTAGCTACCCTAGTGTACAAATCCTCTGTTTGACTTGGAAGCACGCAGCATCGATACTAAAACTGACGTAGAACAATGTGAAAATGTCATTGTGACTCTTGATTTACAAACATCAGATAATGCATTGATTTCTGTTCGTTATAATGCCACATCTGGGTCGACAAGTATACCATCCAAGTACTTATCATGATAGTCCACAGCCATATTCTGTGGAAACCACAACCGGAGGGCCACAATCACACCCTACAATGAAATCCCATTCCATAATCCATACAAAACAAATCATGTATACATGTAAAAATCACACCCGTGTGACAGGGCCGGATCTACCATAGGGCACTTTGGGCACGTGCCCAGGGGCCCTTGGCCACCAGGGGCCCCTCAAAAAAAAAAAAAAAAAAAAAAAAGTTTTTTTTTCCGTTTTTTTTTAGCTCCACATAAAATTTCCCTGAAATAAATGGTGTCTGGGGGGGGGTAGGCGACCGGAAATAGGCTAATATAACGGCATAAAACTGCCCCAAAACGGCTCCAAAACCGCAAAAAATTTGCGCGCGCGTGAAGGGGGGGCCCTTCGAGCTTCAGTGCCCAGGGGCCCTCAGAGGTGTTAATCCGGCCCTGCCGTGTGAAGTGAGGGACGCTCTTTTAATTGTACATCATCATCATACATCATCTCATTCCAGCCAATCAGAATTTGCGTCCTCACCTTCATCTTTAATGTTTGTGTTACGCAATGTATGTGTTTACACAATGTTTGCGTTTACACAAACACTCAGAATTGTCCGTTCAAAAATTTCAATGGCATTTAATGTTTGTGTTAGCACAAAGTTTGTGTTTTCACACACACTAAAAGCTGGAGATAGGAGGGGCTATCGCCCCACAAATATAGATATGTTTTGGGTATACTTTAATATGAATTCCTTGTTATCTCAGCTCCATTGTGCCACTTACAGCAGTGGTTCTCAACCAGTGGTCCTTGAGGGGGTTCCAGGTGGTCCCCAGCTAAATGATGGAAAGTTGGTAACCATATGGACCCAGGTGCAGTACTTAGTTTAGACAGTTTTTGGTTTAGACTAGTCATTGGTTAGACCAGTCCTTAAACCAGAAACCTAAACCTAACCTCCCACGGGGCAGCACACCTAAACCTAACCATAACCAAAACCAATGACTAGTCTAAACTAAGTATGCACCCGACCCTTATAGATCTTTAACTCTTGAGTGTTAAATAATTTTACACTCTCAAGAGTACAATTATTGTTAAACATCTGCATTGCTTAATTTACAGGAGATCTACACAATTAGAGAATGTAGAAGAATAGTTATTTTGACCGTTTGCCTGTTATCTCTCCTAATGGTATACCAACATCAATACAGCATGGAATTGTGGACACAATCTTATCCAACAATAACAAAATACTGAGGCTAAATGTCATCAAAATGGTGGTCTGTGGCTCAAAATAAATAACGGGCCTTGATATGAAAAGAGTTATAAACACAGTGATCCTATAAAGCAGGGGTGGGCAACTGGCGGCCCGGGGGCCACATGCGGCCCCCACCTTCACTTAATGTGGCCCTCAGGTTAATGTCAATACTGATATAATATTGGTTTCAGCTTCATTCCACAACATGCAAACATGACCCGCTTTAATTACTTCAGTCTAAATTAGTAGCTCAATGCTTCAACACACGTATAACTAAAGGCATTTGAAATTACATAAAAATGTAAATTTTCAGGATTCCAATTCAAAAATAGCAAAAAATAATGCAACATTTCAATTCGAATATAGCAAAAATAGCCGATCTACAAGCTCAAAACGCGTCGCAGCGCGACGCGTTTTGAGCTTGTAGATCGGCTATTTTTGCTACGACAGTAATATATGTGTAAAATATAGTGGCCCTCTCCATCGTCAAAGTTGCCCACCCCTGCTATAAAGCGTCAGGCTACTTTCTGTATACTATACGCACAATCCTGTTCCATCTTCCCTGCTTTCTCCCAGGCTCATCTCTTGTGGATGAATTTCCTTCTCTGGTCCTGTACTAAGCCGCTGAATCCAAATGTTATACTTGAAACTGTCTAGTTTGATTGTTGATTTGCTTTTGCTTTTTTTAATTTGCTATTTTATTATTTCCATATTGCTCCAGTGTTTCCCTGTGTGGGAAAAGAGCAGAACAGCGGTTACCGTATGTACATGTATTTGTGCATTTTTTGTAATAAATGTGTGTAACAGGAGAATTTACTTGTCTTTTATCTTTCTTTGTCATTTTAGATGCAGTTGCATAATGTACTTCCATTCATACATAGAGTAAATAAGCATAAATCAGGCCTAATGACTATGTGCCTGGTCGTATACGAATGTGAGAGTGATAATGGCTTTCGCAGATGGCTTGTAAATGTGTTTGGGGATGTTTTCCAATTATGTGTGTGTGTGTGTGTGTGTGTGTGTGTGTGTGTGTGTGTGTGTGTGTGTGTGTGTGTGTGTGTGTGTGTGTGTGTGTGTGTGTGTGTGAATCCATGAGAGAGGGCAAAGTATGTAAATGTAGCTACCCTAGTGTACAAATCCTCTGTTTGACTTGGAAGCACGCAGCATCGATACTAAAACTGACGTAGAACAATGTGAAAATGTCATTGTGACTCTTGATTTACAAACATCAGATAATGCATTGATTTCTGTTCGTTATAACAGACGTTTAGCGGCGCACATATTTTTGTGGTCAGAACTGCTGAGAGTTAAGCTACTGTGTTTGTGTTCAAAATATGTGAAAGTACATTGACATCTGGTACTGGGATATCCGCCATACACTGTGCAAACAAACACCCTTTTGTGTGGAAAAACACTTTGCGACACATCTTTGGTCCCGAAATGCATAATGTTTTCAAGGCAGAGTTTGTGTTTCTAGAATCTGGGATGGAGTTCAGGAAAACGGCAAGGAAAGTAAATATTGTTCCAAGGGCGGCTCTCTTGTCTCCTGCATCTTTGATGTGGTGACGGCAGACGGCATGTGAGATGAGATTTGGGAGGTTTTTGAGGCCCTTTGCAAGACGTCTAGGAGCGTATAAAGTTATACAGGCCCTTTGCAAGACGTCTAGGAGCGTATAAAGTTATACAGGCACTTTGCAAGACGTCTAGGAGCGTATAAAGTTATACAGGCCCTTTGCAAGACGTCTAGGAGCGTATAAAGTTAAACAGGCCCTTTGCAAGACGTCTAGGAGCGTATAAAGTTAAACAGGCCCTTTGCAAGACGTCTAGGAGCGTATAAAGTTAAACAGGCCCTTTGCAAGACATCTAGGAGCGTATAAAGTTATACAGGCCCTTTGCAAGACGTCTAGGAGCGTATAAAGTTATACAGGCCCTTTGCAAGACGTCTAGGAGTGTATAAAGTTAAACAGGCCCTTTGCAAGACGTCTAGGAGCGTATAAAGTTAAACAGGCCCTTTGCAAGACGTCTAGGAGCGTATAAAGTTATACAGGCCCTTTGCAAGACGTCTAGGAGCGTATAAAGTTATACAGGCCCTTTGCAAGACGTCTAGGAGCGTATAAAGTTCTGACAGGCCCTTTGCAAGACGTCTAGGAGCATATAAAGTTATACAGGCCCTTTGCAAGACGCCTAGGAGCGTATAAAGTTATACAGGCCCTTTGCAAGACATCTAGGAGCGTATAAAGTTCTGACAGGCCCTTTGCAAGACGTCTAGGAGCGTATAAAGTTCTGAGATGTTGAAGCTAACAGTTTGAAAGTCAGATGACTCGTGTGAAGTGAAGGGTGCCTTTTTTTTGTTTTGTTTTCAAAACTCAACTGTTTGAATCACAAATATGAGGCGAGTGCTTTTCAACCATGTCTTCCACAATGGCAGAGGTTAAACATCAACTTTTTGTTTCATTTCTTTATCATGAACACATGGATTACCATAGTTGGTTCTAGGGCTGTGCCCGACTAAGGATGTGTATAGTCGACTATGATTGGCCAAATATTGTCTAATTTGGCAGCCTTCTCAGTCTGATTGCATAACATAAAAATGTTATAGAGAAATGGAGAATCAAGAGCAATAGAGAATCATTCCATTTGGGCTGTGGGGGGTGCCTAATGTCTGATTTAACATGTACTTGCTTGATTTCTACAAATCATGATATAATTTTTAATGTATACTAATTAATATAAAAGATTATGCCTCTCTAAGTCAAATCATTAGTCGACTAATCAAGGTCAGGCCCAGTTATTTCCGTTCCCAATGCATATTTGGGCAAATTAAATGTATGCATTTATAAGTCAAAGTAGGCTAGCCAGCTCTAGGTGTTTAAATGTTGTGAACATTCAAAGGGGATTTTCTCAGCTTTGGGTAAAACGGCACAATCATTTTAAAATTCAAATATTTTCCAATTTCATTGAATGATACATCATATGAAAGCTTACATTCTGTACTTTAATAATCTGTAAAAAGCTGAAAAATTACTCTGGTCGAGATGAGGGCCTATTTGCCAGACCCGGTCACAAATGTCTTCTAACCGTTTTCTGAAAAGTTGTGCTCAAACCTTTTTTGCGTCAAGGACCCCCAAAATGATATGATTTTGGCTGTGGACCCACATCTGCATATTATGTTTTGTTCCAGGGACCCCCAGAAGCAAAGATTTGAGTTAAAAATGTCCGCTTGAAAAAAATGGCAAACCAAATGCGCTATATAGCTCAAATCTAAAATGACACGGATGCTTTCACATTCTTAATGGGTTAATTGGCCATTAGCTGGCTAATGTCTAATCTCCGAGGCTGGTCGTTCATCATCATACCTCTTTTTTTTTCTTTTTTTTTTTAGAATTGTTTTACGGGGAGAGAGATTGTGAGAGCCTCGGATCTCTCAAGGAATTGATCCCGTAGCTGGACCTGACTGACGCGCCATTCTAATGCCGTACTGGTTATTCGCTGTGTGTCAGCCCCAATGACACACACAGGCAGCTCCTCATGCTTTTAACGTGTTTATTTATTTCACCATGAATACCATTTCAAAGTGCTGACGTACCTGCGGTCAAAGCCGTTTGCCCTTCCGGGTCAATCCTTCCCTCACCATGCCTGTGAACTTGACGCTTATGTAAACAACAGCGCCACCCCAAGGTTACATAAGGTGTTTGACATTGGTGGTCATTTGGCCCTTACAGATATTATTGCACAGTTGTCGTATGCAACAGAAATGTAATAATTTCAGGATGTCGACCTTTTGTTGAGTTCTGCATGCTGACTCTACTGTCGACTCTATCAATATTATGCCGTTTCTATTTTCACTTTGTCAGATTGCTGTTAATTCAAAACCGTTTTCTTATAATATGATATCTATCTAATCTAGTATCTGATCTATCTGATGCTATTTGTTAAACTATAGACACGGGCAGGGTAATATTCAATATACATTATTTATGTCAAACAAAAGTTCTTTGGTCTTGACAAAGAATGATAAAATCTTTGATCTTCGCATACATCTGAGCCACTGATTATGGGAGTTGTTTGAAACGGCTGCCTTGATGTCGGTCTGTTTTTGTTGTTCTCATGTCACCCAGTTTGATTTGTATTTGGTCACATTTGAACAGATTTTCACAATAGAAGATTTAGCAAAAGTAGCCACATTCTATTTGAATAATTGCAGATCTACAAGCTCACTCTGTGTCTTGTCGTGAACTTCAAATCAGATTATATTTTCGAATGTTCGAATAGCTGAAAAAAGGGCATAAATGTTTAACCCATTTTGGGGCGGGAACCCCTTTGTGTTTTAAGCATTACGTTATACTTTAGCTATTGAAAAATAGCAGATCTACAAGCTCATACGAGCTTGTAGGTCTGCTATTTTTGAAAAATCGTGAAAATGCGGCACAAATCTTTGAAAATTGAACATATATATTCTTTCAGAAGACTTTTTTTTTTATTTCGACATCAGGCCTAAATGTGTTAAAGTGTTTCTCATTTTGCTGGGAGGGGACCCCCTGGAACCCCCTCAAAACGAGGAGAACCTTTCTCCACAATGCTGTCTGGATGTGGAACAACAACAGCCTACCCAGAGCATGTAGTTGATTTCATCACAGACAATGGCCTTCAAGTTAACACATTTTGGGCGGGAACCCCTTTTGGTGTTAGCATTATGTTATGCTTTAGCTATTTAAAAATAGCAGATCTACAAGCTCATAGCGCGCCACCGAGTGGCGCGCTACGAGCTTGTAGGTCTGCTATTTTTGAAAAATCGAAGAACGACTGACATAGAAACATAGCTTTTTCAGAAAACTTTATTTTCAAACAGACATTTTTAGAATCTGATCTCAGGTCAAATTGGATTAAATAGAGAGTTCATAGACATTTGACCACCCCTCACACTGACTTCTTCAGTGAACCTTATGATTGGCCAATGGATATAAAATGATCTTACTTGGCTATTGTTCACAATGCATCGAATAAAACAAATTATGGTTTGAAGTGGAGGCAACTTCTTCTTTCGTGTATCATCCTCAAATGTCCAACTCAGTATCAAGTAGCCACGCCCTTGTCTCTGGTCCCACGTGGAAGAGGCCGGACGGGCCTTCGAAGGAGGTCTGTACAGGGGGCAGGTGTTAATTATGTGCTCGGCAGATTGCTCAGGCTCGTCGCACTCGCATTCTGCACTGTCCGCCAAGCCCCACCTCTTCATTGCTGATTTGAAGCAGCCGACTCCAGTGCGCAGGCGGTTCAGTAGTGTCCACTGCCGGCGTGGTATATAGTCCTGTACCTGCCTGTAGACCTTCTCGCAATTTGGTGTTGGGGGAATTTCTCACTTGAACTGAGTCAATGTGTCCCTAGACATGAAAAATCAACGAGGTGCTCGTCCGCCATAGTGCCACGAATGGCGCAATGGCCACATCAAATATGGCCGCCATCGGCTATGATGAAAATACAACTTTTTTGTTTCTGGGTGTATTTGCACATGTAATACCTCCATTCTGACTAATTGAGGCATGTGGAATTCATTTCGGATACTATTTTAATCATTGTGGGTGATATTGACCTTGAAAGGTCATGGTCAAGGTCATTTAGCTATTCCAAAGACATTGGCCATTGTTAGGAGTAAAAAACAAGTGCAATAAGTCTATTTCAACTAATTCTGACATTTATAATTCATTTCTGATATTGTTTTGACCATTAAGGATCATCTTATCATTGAGGTATCAATATAAATATTTTTATTCAATAACTCAATTACGATTTTTGTCTTTACTTTCACTTTTATTGTATTTCTCGTAATCATTTGTCTTATTTATTATATCAAAATACATGAACATACAAATATAACAATTCTAAATGTCCCTCTTTAACTTTTATTTTAATTGAGTGCTTTAATTAAAATATAAGTATGCAGAAAATAAATGTTGTATACAAACAAAATAATAACACAAAATTAAATAACACTTTTACTCAAAGTGCACAATTGTGTGCATGCCAGTTAGTGTGATGGGTTTTACATGCATGAGACTCCAGCAGCACGGCAGCCACATCGGCATGCCAATTCTTTGGAGTTTGGCTGGATCATCAAGATCATCAAGAATGCTGTAGTCTCCAAAAGAGATGGAAACTGGAATCTACATGTGGCTACTATCAACGACTCTATGTCAATCTTTGCAGAATGTGACTGCATAAAGTACCTGGCATGGCTCATGGTATCTTGAACAAATAAAGGTTCTAGAGTTCACACATCCTGAGCTCTACCGGCGCTTCTCAAAGTCAAAGTCAAAGTCAAAGTCGTACGATTTGTCACACACGATACCGCAGTAAAATTTGTTCTCCGCATTTGACCCATCTCTTGGGTCAAATTCCCGCGCTCGGGAATCATTTGATTAGTAGATTTGACCCCCCAATCCAACCCTTTGATGCTGAGTGTCAAGCAGGGAGGCATTGGGTCCCATTTTTACAGTCTTTGGTATGACCAGGCCCAGGGATCGAACCCCGACCTCCCAGTTTCAGGGCGGACACTCTAACCACAAGGCCATTCTCTGTAGGCCATTGAGTTGTTCAGGATCACCCAGGCTGGTTCTGCGCTGTAGGAGGTGACATGAAGGTCGAGCAGACTACTATGTAGTAGGAGCCACACACAATGCAAATTCTGTGGCAGAATTTGAGCTCTTGTTCCACAAGATTGGGTCAATCACCAATGTCCTCAACATTCTCACCAACAACCACACCATGAAAGACACAGAATGCCATCTCCCACATGCACTGAGCCTTACATTCAATCGTAATGTGGCGAAGCTGATGGACTTTGTGCTAGAGCGTCAGAATCCATACTCGATAGCGGTCAATGTGCCTGTGACACTGCACAATCTGCTCACAAAGCAGGCTGTTGACCGAGGGGTCGCTGCACACTTGCTAAACTGTCTAAAAATGGGGAGTGTGTGTACTGCTCATACAGACAGGAAATGTTAGTTGGGAAGACCAAGACATTGAGCACAACCATACCAAAGCGGAAGATACCTCATTTCAACGAGCAACCACAGAAGACACCAACAACCATTCTGAAGGAGTAGAAGTTAGTTTCGTCCAAATACATGGCCGAGGCACATAGGAGTATGGACATTGCTAAGGAGCGGGGCATGAATATCCAGGAGATACTTATTCATGATGTGCTCTCAGCATTTCCGCTGCTTGATGGTGACCTTCCAGCTCATGTCGACAAGTCAAAACCTGCCAGTGAGATTGAGCCTGAACTTGACCTCACCCAATGGAGTCCAAAGTCTACTCTTGCCACTCATGTTGTAGTAGACTTCATGGCGAAGATGCAGCAGATGCCACTAGCACAATTCCCTACTTTAGGTGCTGTCTTCAATACCATCATCAGGTCAACATCATCCCAGAGTTCATCCATATCATACTCGATTCTTACATTGAGATGTCTCTAAAGGAAGGGGTGCGCATGCGGCGCACAGATTCAAGAACAGGAATCGACATTGTTGGCATGAACAGAGACTATCCCTCAGCAACTTGACAAATTCTGGGTGTCTGAGGAAAACAAACGGAATCTCCAGCTGCTAGTTCGGGATATGGTGTGCCATCAAGTCTATGGCAAATTTGGCAATGCTACCATCATTGTCAGCTTTGTTGTCTGTGATGATGAGGTGCTCCCAGCAAGAGTTCCCAGACCTCTTGAACTGGATTGAGGAGGCTGACACCAGATTTGTGGTGCATGTGGAGTGGGCTGTTCGAGTGAAGCAGAGCAAGAGAGTTGTCATACAGACACCTGTTACTGCTACACTACACCCCATACGTCCAATCACTGGGGTTGAAGGAGATCTGGCAGCAGTATTGCACTGGTGAGAAGCTGTGCATGCTTCCACTGCATCAAGCAGTCTCTCGTCTTGGACCACCACTAGCAAAAACAGTGATCAAGGCACATAGCCTGACTGGAGAAGACTGCATGAGCAAGGTGGGGAGTGGGGACCAAACATGCAGCTATGGCTTCTGACCCAGTAAAATATTTAACTAACTGACACCTTTACAGAACAAGATGCAGCATTGGCAGAGAAGTACTTGGTGCGTGTCTGGACGGGGGCCAGGTCAAGTACAACTGCTGAGACATTTGATGACCTCAGGGTGGAAAGCTATACCAGTGCCAGTGCTGAAATTGATGCTCTCCCTCCCACACGTAGTGTGATCAGAGGTCACATCCAACAAGGTGCTTTCTGGTGCATAGGGCTTGCCACCTGCTTGAGACAGCAAAGGAACCCAAGTCAAGACTAGAGCCAATGGAACATGGATGGGAGGAGCACTTTGGTACACTCCTGCCATCAAAATGTCTGAAGCCCTTACCACCCAGTTTGCTCACAGTATGCAAGTGTGCAGGGAAGTGACACTTGACGATGTGGCTGCTGTGCTGATGGAGTTCCATGCATAATATTTTGCCATGGAAAACCCCTCATGTAAAAAGTAAAAACCCATCACACTAACTTGGTGCACTGTTTGATTTTGTTTAGATTTTATGGGGGACATTTATAATTGTTATATTTTTAGGTTCATGTCTTACAATATACAATAATACAATAAAAGTGACAGTAATGACAGAAATCGGAATTGAATTATTGAATAAAACCATTTATATTGATATCTCAATGTCAAGATGATCCTTAATGGTCAAAATAGTATCAGAAATGAATTTAAAATGTCACAATTAGTTGCATTAGACTTATTGCACCTGTTCTTACTCCTAACAATGGCCAGGTTATGGCCAAGGTCTTCGGAATTTCAAAATGACCTTGACCATGACCTTTCAAGGTCAATATCACCCACAATGGTTAAAATAGTATCAGAAATGAATTCCACACACCTCAATTAGTCAGAATGGAGGTATTACATGTGCAAATACACCCAGAAACAAAAAAGTTGTATTTTCATCATAGCCGATGGCGGCCATATTTGATGTGGCCATTGCGCCATTCGTGGCACTATGGCGGACGAGCAACTCGTTGATTTTTCATGTCTAGGGACCCATTGACTCATTTCAAGTGAGAAATTCCCCCAACACCAAATTGCGAGAAGGTCTACAGGCAGGTACAGGACTAATAGGTCCTCTCCTTCAACACCATCACCCGGGTCAAAGATGTAGTGGTGCATACGGGAGGGCCCAGCAGACTCCTACTCCTGCTTCCAATACAAGATGCCGCCAGCCATGCACTGGTGGATGAGTCCTCCGGGATGGAGGAACAACAACAACTCTTGTGCCGCCTTGTTGTAAGGGTGGCGGGACTTGAGTCTGTGTGGAGGCTCTATTTCCACTGTAGTGTTGTGTAGGATGTGCCAGTCGTGTATTTTGGCTTTCCTTGCTAGCTTGATGGTAGCAGCCTCTCGTCGGAGGCCGGCCGGGGCAATTCCTGCAAGAACTGGCAGGACATTAAACTATACTATTGTCACAGTTACTTGAAGCTAGAGCCCTTTCATTTTTTATTTTTTTTAGGTCCGATCCTGGTTTTGATCGTAGACCATCAATTACCATGTGTTGTTCTTGCTTACTGTAAATCACTCTGGATTAAGCTAAATGCCTAAATTGTGATGCAGTGATGTAAATAGGTTTTCAATGTAATGAGTCCCACTTCAACGACATTAGGAGTCATATTTTATTTTGCCATTTTTACAAATTGCAGCATTTTACTCCAATTTCATTTTTGATGGTTATAATGTGGTTTTATTCATGTAGAAAACGGAAGAAGAAATGATTATTATAACTAAAGCTTGCAAAATAAACTAGAATAACAGTACAGTAGTGCATCCCGTGGATGGCCGTTGTTTTATTGCGTCCCTTAACTATAAACTTCGTTGTATTTTATTTATTCAGCACAGTATAAAAAATCACACCCGTGTGAACTGAGTGGTGTAAGGTCTTATATAGACTGATCAGCTGTGGTCTGACGTAATGTCTGACGTAATGAAATCACACCCGTGTGAACTGGGTGACCATAGCAACCGTGCTCATTTTTTGAGCACAGACAGACAGACATGTAAACTAACAAAGCCAGTTGTAGGAGTGGTTTACACCACTCAAAAAACAACAACACAGTGAACATATAAATATAAGAAGGGTAAAGTGCTAGGCTGAGGCAAAAAAGCCCAAGGGGCTTATACGAGGCCTCTACCTATGTAAATCACAATGAAACATCTTATACGAGGCCTCTACCTATGTAAATCACAATGAAACATCTTATACGAGGCCTCTACCTATGTAAATCACAATGAAACATCTTATACGAGGCCTCTACCTATGTAAATCACAATGAAACACCTTATACGAGGCCTCTACCTATGTAAATCACAATGAAACATCTTATACGAGGCCTCTACCTATGCAAAACACAATGAAACATCTTATACGAGGCCTCTACCTATGTAAAACACAATGAAACATCTTATACGAGGCCTCTACCTATGTAAATCACAATGAAACATCTTATACGAGGCCTCTACCTATGTAAATCACAATAAAACATCTTATACGAGGCCTCTACCTATGTAAAACACAATGAAACATCTTATACGAGGCCTCTACCTATGTAAAACACAATGAAACATCTTATACGAGGCCTCTACCTATGTAAATCACAATGAAACATCTTATACGAGGCCTCTACATATGTAAATCACAATGAAACATTGTACAAGAGATATAGAATATCCAGAAGACATAATTGCAGTATATAAAACAAAAAAACAACAAGAACATTATTAGAATTCTTGGTTATCTAGAGAAAAGAAGAGATGATACAAAGAAGGGAGCAAAATGCACCCTATTTTAATCTCTGCCAAAGTAATCAGCAACAAACAAACAAAACACATAATCTGACCTATTTTATATTTTAACAGATATACACGTGTTGCATCGTAATACCTTTGGTCCAGGTAAAATATATTATTTTATAGTTCTTTCATGGACCATATTCACACAGTGGCCATTTTGTTTGGTCATACACCACCGTATTGGGTTGAAATTACATAACAGTCGTGTTTCGCTTCGATGTGATTTTGGAATCCATGCTTGTAAAAGGCTACAGTATTCGTTGTAGCTGATATCGACAGAAGCATTTGGGTAGCATCAGAAGCACTTCTGATACTGATATTGGTATCAGATATTGGTGTCGGAGCTGCCATTCTCATTGTCATTGTCTCAATTAAGTAATTGTTCTGTATTTGACTCTTTTTACAGCATCACTGTAAACAAAAGCTGTTGTGTTCACAGAGCAAGATTGTGTCCTCCCAAATGGGAGTCATTATATTATAATTGCAATATAATTGCATAAGGATATTTTTCCCCCCTGTAATTCATTAGTGCATTAGACTATGATTCATTGGTTGATGATTTAATTAGTTCTTGTTCTTTTTATCATTGTGGTTTCTATGTTTACGCCAATGTTGACAGCTTGTCAGGTACAAGGTCTTTTATCAAATGGAAGAGCCTTATTGCGTTCTGGGGTAGCATGATGCCTGGGGATGTGATTTCTGTCACGTCTTTCACCTGGAGAAATCTGATGTGTCAAAGATTTGTGTAACTTTAGGCCAGGGGTGTGGCCGAGATTATGTTTTTGCCTCCTGTCCGCCTGTGAACAGCTAATCTCAGCTAATTTTTTCACATCGGCCTGTTGTAGCACCACCAGGAGACATTTTTTTATATTACTCCATACAGATTTTGTCCAAACATCACGCAAATCAGTACACAGTATCTCTAGTCATGTGGACAAGACCTCACTCTGATTTTTCATATTCCAGTCCATTTTGAACAAAATGCTGACGTGAAACTTTGCACACACTACCTACAGGCCAAGGAAAAACCTCAACTCTTTGTCAGATCAGCTTTTTATAGCCCCACCAGGAGGCCAATTTGTTTTTTATATTACAACAGATTTTTTCCAAACATCATGCAAATCGGTACATATGTACTATTGTACTCAGTATGTTGTTTCATAATGTATTAAGTTTGTTGTTGTTATTAATTGTGTAGAAGTTTGAAGTAAACAAGACTTGAGGGACCTATCATATGCCCAGTGCCAAATGGTGCAAAGCACAGCGCAAGTTTCATTGCTAGTTAACAACTAACACAGTTGTCATTGTCTTGCCCAGCAGCACCCATGTTTTGTTAGTAACATATTGTATTGTTGTGTTAGTACCAAATGTATTGCGCCCAATATGTGCACTCTTGGGTGTGTCTGTCTTATCTGTCTTATTGGTGGCGCAGTGATGATTTGGGCAGTAATTTTAGATTTTATTTTTAGTCATAGTCTCTTGAATAGTTTTTGTCACATTTTAGTCATCTGGAATGTTTTAGTGTTAGTCTAGTTTTAGTCGACTAAATATCATAACAGTCGACTAAAACGTAGGGCCTTGATGCCGTCGTAATGACTGATTTTACACTTGCTGAACATAGCAGATCTACAAGCTCGTAGCTTGTAGATCTGCTATTTTCAGCATGCAACCAAGTGTAATGTATGACTTGTGTCTTTTACTTACTACTGGATCTCTTGTCCACTAGTCCCTTCCTAACATTTTAGTCTAGTTTTATTTGTTGACGAAATTGTCAGTATATTTAGTCTTAGTTTTAGTCACGATAGCTTAGTTTTAATGTAGTTTCCATTTAGTCAGTGAAAAAAGGTAGTCAACAAACATCTTTCGTCATAGTTTGACAAAATCAACACTGTTGTGGCGCATAGCTCAGAGCCATTAACATAATAAAGATACATACGTCCGATCGTCAGTGTCTGTAGGACACAAATGTTATAAATATGTACGTTCGTTCGTCTGTCTGTCCGTCCATTCGTCCGTCAAGCTGTAATCATTTTGACGTTTTCCTTCAGACCAAGTAATCCATTTGGTTAGTGGATCTAATTCCGTGACCCGTGTCCTCAATTCATCCTACTTTATTTATTTATTTATTTACCTCCAAGGTATTATATATCCCATGTGTTGGCAGAAGGTATGAGCATTAACACCGCCTGCTTTCTGCCCAACAGGCAACGCGTGTAAATCGATTCTCCACGTTATCCTATTTCCTCGAAAGCTAAGCCAAAGGGAGTGAAAAAACGCACACAGGCGCATCAGGGCTTAACAACCTTGAAAAAAAGGAGTGGGCTGTGAAAACCTTTCAGAGGTAGCTTATTTCATTGCCATATGTATGTAATGAGCTTGTTACCTCCTGTCTAATGCATTGGTAAAACAATGGACAAATTCATTAGCACTCAACAAGAGTTGTTTTGACTTGGCATCTCAAGGTAAATCACAGTTAAGCCATTAAGACCTGGAACGCATCTGTGTCACCTTAGCGTTTAACAAGATTAACAATTATTTTATACTTATACTGTTATATTATAGCAGATATATATAGATGAGGGCGACTGTGAGGGCGACTGTGGCTCAAGAGGTAGTGCAGGTCGTCCAATGATCCATGGGTCGGCGGTTCGAATCCCGGCTCCTCCTGGCTACATGTCGAAGTGTCCTTGGGCAAGACACTGAACCCCAATTTGCCCCTGATGTGCTGGTTGGTACCTTGCATGGCTTCCGCCGCAATCAGTGTATGAATGTGTGTGTGAATGGGTGAATGTAATGCACAATCTATTGTAAAGCGCCTTGGTTAAATGCACCATTTACCATTTTATACAAGCTTGTAGATCTGCTTTTTTTAACTCAAATATTTGCTTCTAAGGGGGGGGGGGTCACTGGAACAAAATATTTTCACATGTGGCCAAATACAGATCATTCTGGGGGTCCTTGACATGAAAGGGTTTGAGCTCCACTGATATAGAAACCTTTTTTTTTTTTAAATTACAGCAATATAAAAGAAAACATCACTGTTGCAATTAATTACACCAGTTGAAGTAATTGGATAATGTGAGAAAAAAAACCAATTAGTAGTGAGGATGAATGGTTATGAAATGTTTGTCGTTAAAAATAGAACTTTCTGAACATCACATGGCAGCCTATTGCACGACTGTATTTTTAGTTCAATGTTTCTGGATAAAAGACCTGAACCTGCTTGGTTTGGATGGAGGCCATCAGACTCATTGTGCCAGCCAAGCATCCAGGGAAGCGGAACTCATACCCCAAACCAGAGTGATAACAAAGGCAATTCCAGCATTGTGTGTGTAGAAAATGCTGTCATTACAGTGTTATCGTATTTAATGCCCATCCTTTATACAGCTTAACAATGGCATGTATTGTGGATTGCCGTGTGCCAAGTTCTCATTTCTCAAAATGAAACGTTTTACAGTGAATTGAGCCTCACACTATCTCTTCCATTCTCTCCCTCTATATTCATCTATTTTCGGATTCTCCTGACCCATTTCTCTCTACGGACTGCCCCTTTATTCCTCATGGTGGACTCTCCACCTCCATATTATTGACGGATCGACTTTTACTTCTCTGACTGCTCCCCTTTGGACCACATTCTCCTTGTCTCTCTCCTCCAAGTGGCCTCCATTTCAGCATGCTGGGGGATTGATGGTTGATGCATCATTGTATTTTATAGTAGAGCATGCTTGATACACCTCCCTGTCTCCACTGTTCAGCAGGGGAAGGATATCTTCCATCTTCCTCACCCCACCGTCCATCACCACCTCCAGATTGTTCAGTTTAAGTCCAACTACAGAGCTATCCTTCCTTACTTACTAGTTTGTTCAGTATGTTAATATAAATGTCCCTCTCCTTGTGTTGATGTTGACCCCCAGCAGACCACCACAATTGAGACACTAAGATCTGTGTCGCTTTAGCTTTTAACCACTTTAACCATTATTTTAAACTTTAGCTGTTGAAAAATAGCAGATCTACAAGCTCATAGCACGGTACAGAGTGCTGCAATATAATCTTGTAGATCTGCAATGTTTGAAAAATCATGAAATCTTTGACTATTATTCTTTCACATCAAACGTTTTTTAACTAATATCTTTGCTTCTGGGGGGCCCTGCCTGGAACAACATACAGTATTTTCACATGGGGGTCGACGGCCAATTACATATCATTTCTGTGGTCCTTCACATGAAATAGTTGAGAACCACAGATTCTTTTTTTAAACGGTCATGATTTAGAACAGGGGTGGGCAACTTTGAAGATGGAGAGAGCCACTATATTTCCACGCTCACTCCAGAGGGCCACATGCATATTTCTGTCGTAGCAAAAAAATAGCAGATCTACAAGCTCAAAACACATCACACTGCGGCACGTTTTGAGCTATTTTTGCTTTTATTTCAAATGCATTTAGTTATACTTTATACTAGTTATAACTTTATGAACTTAAATGCAAATACAAGGACAATACAATTATAATACCAGTCATTCAGCTACCTGAAGTAATTAAAGCGGTCATGTTTCGAAATGTAACTGATTTGGCGACCACAATAAGTGAAGGTGAGGGCCGCATGTGGCCCCCTGGCCGCCAGTTGCCCATGCATGATTTAGAAGACATTTGTAGAATCTGGTCTCAGGTCTCAATGGGTTAAGACACTGGCTACTACAGACAAGACTGCCATGTAGAGTTTGTAGTCTGTGGTTGATGTTGTCATATTATGTCATATATTATTATGTGACTGATTTCATCATTATATTTATCATCGTCTGTTATGTCAGATAGACGGTTCTGATGAATAGTTACCGAGAGAGATGGGAGAGTTGAGGTCATTTTGAAACGTAGACCATCTTCGCGTCCTCACTGTTTGGGATAGCCCTCTACCATTACCAAGTTTTGCAAAAGCAGACTGCACGGTTAAGCCAGAACTGCTATTTTTGGTGGAAGGAGGAGAAGAAGAAAAAAACAGACTAATACAATACCAAGAAGTCACTTAGGACTTGGTCCCTTAATAAAAGCACAGTAGGTGTCCGGTGTAATTTCTCACATGTCTCCCTGGATCTCTGCCTCAGTTTTCTGTCTCTCTACACTTTTATATAAATACGGTAACAATCAAAAGCACTATCTTCAACATGGGGGCACAGTGAGATACTGTACTGCGATCTGAACAGTATTGAATGCGTTAAACATTGTTACGTGGACTTCTCTTTAAGCTTCATTCTACATGTAAATAACTGCAGGACCTGCAGAACAGCAATGATATATAGTGGTTCATGTTTTACTTCAAAGTCAGATTGATTTCCCATTCCTTTATGAGACTTCAAAGTCCATAAAGTGAAATTCCTGTTTGCAAAATAAATGTGTCACTTTGTTGATGGAGTCTGTGTTTCAGAAGCTACTTTAGTCTATACGTTTTAGTAATGACATGCTTACAGAACAAAAGGTTTAAGTAGATTGGACAATGACATCCTTTCTTTCCCCTATTAGAGGTGGAGATGATTGTCCTACTCTTAGAGGACATTTACACCTGTATTATGATATGGCACTTTTGATCACCCAGGATGCAAATAGTGAACCGGCCCATCGACACCTAGGATGTATTGAAATGCAAAGTCTGGACAGATCTATGAAGACGGATGGCTGTTCTCTACAAAACAACACCAGTCCTCTACACTACAGAACCAGACCAGTGTTTTCTAGGTACAAAAAGCGAAATAAATGAATGAATAAACGATTGGACGTACATTGCAACTTTATTTTTTATTTTGTAATTGCACTGTTAAGTAATACATACAGTAGGGAATAGGCTATGTACAAAGTCTAGATTTGATTTGATTTTAGGATCCACATTAGCTGGTGCCATGGCAGTAGTCTTCCTGGGGTCCAAATAAAACATACAAATACAATTACAAAATTGTATTAAATGTCAAAAGCTGGTGTTGGTGTACTATTTATGAAGTGTTTATGGAGAATTTTCAGGGGATGGGTGGCAGTTTGTGTCTTGAAAAAAATGGCATGACTTTATAAATTAATTGTGTTTTTTCTTTATTTTTAATAAATATTCAAAGGCAAGAGTTGTTTTTTATCTATGCCTTTGTTCATGGCAATTTCAGTCAGTAACATGACATGCCCTTTAGTAGATACCTTTATGTCCTTGCCCTAATTTTGCTGTACTGAAGTTGACACTACTTAAATGCTTTGTTTTTATTTTTAATTGAATTTATATAATTGTCATTGTTGTTGTAGCACAGTATGGACAAGACAACATTGTAGTTTGCCTTTGTGTGTATGTATATGTGACAGGTGGGACATTAGGACCTGGGAGCCGCCTGCCCAGAGCAGAGCAGAGCGGTAGCTTGACAGAGCCTCTGTTAAAACTCCCGTGAGATCAATGAAGCTCACGTTTGTTCTCGTTCTGTCGTGTGCATGTAGCGTCAGTGCCCAGCAGCACCCGTCTTGTCCGTGTCAATCAATTTACCAAGGTATGTTACAACAAAGGCTTACATATTGTGGTCTGTTGCATTTAGTGTTATTTAGAGGTGTAGATACTTATTGTTGTTGTGCTTCTAGAAACTGTTGGTGCTGTTGTGCGGCTAGGCTGTGCAGAGCAGACTCCACTTGGACCCAGTGTCCACACACATTAACAGAACACAGGTATGAGTCTCACACTCAAATGTGGATTATGGTTGCATGCCAAAGGTGTATGTGACAGGTGGGACATTAGGACCTGGGAGCCGCCTGCAAAGAGCAGAGCAGAGCGGTAGCTTGACAGTGCCTCTGTTAAAACTCCCGTGAGATCAATGAAGCTCACGTTTGTTCTCGTTCTGTCGTGTGCATGTAGCGTCAGTGCCCAGCAGCACCCGTTGTGTCCGTGTCAATCAATTTACCAAGGTATGTTACAACAAAGGCTTACATATTGTGGTCTGTTGCATTTAGTGTTATTTAGAGGTGTAGATACTTATTGTTGTTGTGCTTGAAACTGTTGGTGCTGTTGTGCGGCTAGGCTGTGCAGAGCAGACTCCACTTGGACCCAGTGTCCACACACATTAACAGAACACGGGTATGAGTCTCACACTCAAATGTGGATTATGGTGGCATGCCAAAGGTAGCCCTTTGGCATGCAACCACCCTATGTCATGCTTTTTAATTCACATATGTATTGTGATGGGGGAATTAATATTGTTTCTGTATTTCATGGTAGAACAATGTCAGACCGGATCCAGACCTGGCTAGCCTGAATCCTGCCTACTGGGTATAAGTGCCTTGGGCCTAGGACGTAGGAAGTTAGGCTTGCCAGTATATGGTTATATTATAATTGGTTCTTATGATGGGTGCTCAGTGTCTAATTGCTCTGTTGTATATTGCAGGCTGAACTGGTGACACAGAGTGGTCAGCAGACAGCCATTGCTCTTTTCCTCAGTTTTATTTTGTTTTTAATTGTTTCCATGCTCTACAGTGCCTCCAGTATTTTATAACATTATTGAAAGAAACCCCCTTTTACTGTATCTTTTACTGAACGACCGTTGTTACCCCCCTTCCCCACTTCTAGTGTGATTTTACCTTTTGACTAACAGTCGGCAAGTGTTTTGTGTGCGCAACATAAGTCGCAGTGCCATGATAGTTGCAGTGATTTATATCTTATTCTCATAACAGTTGCAGTGATTTATATCTTATTCTCGTAACAGTTTGCAGTGATTTATATCTTATCTTAACAGTTTGCAGTGTTATATTATGAGAAGTGCTATATTGTCCCTCCGGTCAAGTAATTGAAATACAACACTTATGAAGGTTTTGCTATCTGTATTATGTGAAATTGTGAATAAAAGTTGATCTAGTGATTGTACACAGAAAAGCCTCTGTCGTCTATAAAGTACCTTGCATGGGGATTTTGGTTACAAGAGTAAATACTGAATACGGGTCTCTCACCCATTGAGAGTGGCGTAGTTCTAGTCTATGAACTTTGGTTCTTATTCCAAAAGTATCATCAGTGTCCATCTGGTCACATTTGGCGTAAGTCGGCAGTGGACACAGAGGCTTTTTGTGTTTCAATTTTTTTTTTTGGAGGCACTGAGATTGTAGAGCAACAGGTTAGGGTTGGAGGAAAAGAGCAGTGGTTGTCCAGGAGATCAAGAGGACATCTACCGCCCTCTAGCTGCAGTACCATCCCTGTGCATGCGCTGTGGACATTCCTTGTGGTGTTTTTCACCTCTACCCAGGGTATTGAGCTTTTGGACTGTGGAAAAATCTGAGTAAAATGTCTGAGTCCGATGAACAAATCAGGGCTTTGACTGAACTTGTTAAGCAGCTACAGGCAGAGAATACTAGGCTCAAAGACGGGGGTAATGAGACACCTGTCTCACTACCTGGGCCATCTAGCTAGGTGGCTGCTAACGGTCTCAGTAATAATCCAGCAGCAGAGCGAGTGTATGTTTATGCACCAAGAGAGGAAATGTCCACGCTTTTCAGGAGTTATGATTCAGGATGGTTTAACTGTAGAAGATTGGGTGGAGGAGGCGCGAAAGTCCTTGTCTGTGCGGCAAACATCCCCAGCCGAACGGGCAGCGTTCCTCTGTGACCTCTTAGATGGGGAAGCTAAAAGGGAAGTTAAATTTGGCTCTGCAGCAGATGGAGCCAATCCCGAGCCAATTTTTTATATATTGCTGAATAATTTTGGTTGTGATCAGACCTATGTGACATTACAGAGACAGTTCTTTCAACGCAGACAACAGGATAATGAATCTATCTGTGAATTTTCACATGCTTTACTACATTTGATGGAGCTGCTTAAATGCAAAGACCCACGTGGTGTTTCACACCCAGAATTAGTGATTCGTGACACTTTCATTGAAAATGTACGTGATGCTAAATTACAGCGTGAATTGGCTCACCTGGTTCGGCAACACCCTAACCAGTCATTTACCGAGGTACGTAATGCAGCCATCAAATGGGAAAAGCGAGAGCCCCCGATTGGTACACAAAAGGCTCGAGCCTATTCTTGTGACTCTCAGGCCTCAGGAGTTGGCCATGAGGATGTTGATACTAATGCCATTTCTATTGAGCCCAGTGACGAGTTGGGAGATTTGAAAGAGTGTTTACGCCGACAGCAGGTACAACTTGACGCCATTCTTAAACACCTAGGCCCCTCTTCCTCTGCCCCTCCCTCTGCCCATAACTATGTAAATCCCCAGGACATCCCCAGTGGTAATAGGCCGAAGGCATACAAATTTCAGCCGGATGGTAAACCCATATGTATGCGGTGCAACAGAGCAGGCCATATCGCAAGATTTTGTCGGGTTGACATTAGTGGGCTCCCAGGTGGGGTGGGGTCAAGGGGCCAGGGCCAAAGGGTGGGGGTACAGGTGAATGCAGTAGAGCAGCAGGAAAACTAGCGCCCTATGTTGCTGGGAACCCGGCAGCAGGAGGGGTTTTTTTTGGGTTCAAAACAGGCAAGTTTAGCATCCAGGCTAATTGGACGTTGCCCAGTGGTTACAGTCAGCATAGGGGGGGTGGGGGTGCCGTCCTTGCTAGATACAGGGTCAATGGTCACTACCGTAACACAGGCCTTCTTTGAGGAACACCTTAAGCCCCAAACTAATGAACAGCTGAAATCTTGTAACTGGCTTCACTTAATAGCAGCAAATGGACTGGACATCCCATACTTGGGATATGTGGAGCTTGATGTTGAAGTCCTGGGCACGGTCCTCCCACAGATGGGCATCCTTGTAGTAAAAGATCCTCCTGACCCACTTTCCATGCGTCGGAAAACTGCTGTACCTGGCCTGCTTGGAATGAACATAATCAGTGGCTGCTATTCTGTACTATTCAGGGAACATGGTAACAACCTCTTTTCTTCTCCCCTAGTCCAACAAGCTGGGAAGGACTGGGTGCGTGCACTATCAGAGTGCCAACAAATGGAACGACTCCTACAGACTGGCCGTGTGGGGGAAGCAGTGGCACTGCCAGGCCCGGCAATCCGCATACCAGCAGGCTCCCTACGGTTCATCCAGGCCACATGTAACCAAGGCCCTGGTCCAGCACTGGACAGTGTCATGCTGGAGCCCTTGCCCTATGGGAAAGGCCACCTCCCTGTAAATCTACTGATTTCCAGTGCCCTCCTTGCTGTTTCCAGGGGGACTGTCAACATCCCCATTGTGAATGTCGGAGAGGAGGACCAGTGGCTGAAACCCAAAACTGTGCTGAGGACACTACACCTGGTCGATCTACATTCCCTATCCCAGTCTGTACAGGTGGAGGAGCAGTTTGGGGACCCTGACCAGCAGGTCGTATTCATTCAGTCCATGACAGCGCAGCCCGCTTTCCCATTTCCCCTCCCATCTGCCCCCCTCCCTGGTCTGAACGACTTGGAATGGCCTGACCTGACCCCAGATGAGGTACAAGCAGCTAAGACCCTGTTAACCAAGTATCGAGACGCATTCAGTCTTGATGGGGAGCTGGGCTGTACCAACTTGATCCACCACGACATCCCAGTGATGGACGAGGCTCCTGTACGCCAGCGGTACCGTCGCCTCCCCCCCTCTCAGTTCTCCCTGGTCAAAGCCCATATACAAGATCTTCTACAGCGAGGCATCGTGAGAGTGAGCTGCAGCCCCTACTCCTCCCCCATCGTGGTGGTCCAGAAGAAGTGTGGGGATATACGGCTGTGTGTTGATTACAGACAACTCAACGCCAAGACAAGAAAATATGCCTACCCCCTGCCACGCATCGAGGAGTCACTGGATGCCCTTACAGGTGCCAAATGGTTCTCAACCCTCGACCTAGCAAGCGGTTACAACCAAGTACCAATGGCAGAGAAAGACAAAGAGAAGACGGCTTTCTGTACTCCGTTTGGCCTCTTTGAGTTCAACAGAATGCCATTTGGACTTTGCAACGCACCAGGCACTTTCCAACACCTGATGGAGCGCATCTTTGGTGACCAGAGCTTCCAGTCACTACTACTTTACTTGGATGACATCGTGATCTTCTCCACAACCTTCAGTCAACATCTGCAGCGGTTGGAGATGGTCCTGGGTCGACTCCAACAGCACAACCTGAAACTGAAGATGACCAAGTGCCACTTCTTCCAGCGGGAGGTGAAATACCTGGGCCACGTAATTTCCTCTGACGGGGTGGCCACCGACCCAGAAAAGACCAGGGCAGTGGCAGAGTGGAAACGCCCATCAACGGTGACTGAGCTTCGTTCCTTCCTGGGCTTCTGCTCATACTATAGGCGGTTTGTAGAGGGATTTGCCAGGCATGCTGCTCCACTACACCGACTGGTCGGAGAGTTGGAGGGAGGCCCCAAGAAGCCACGGTCGAGGGTCAGTGCCAAGTTGGAAGGACATTGGAGTGAACACTGCGAACAGGCATTCCAGACACTAAAGAACAAGTTGGTCACTGCCCCTGTCCTCGGATATGCCGATTTTTAAGCAGCCCTTCATCTTGGAGACTGATGCCAGTCACCAGGGCCTTGGTGCAGTACTCTCCCAAGAACAAGATGGCGTACGAAGGCCAATCGCTTTCGCCAGTCGGGGACTAAAACCAACAGAGAGAAACATGTCCAACTACAGCTCCATGAAATTGGAATTTCTGGCTTTGAAGTGGGCCGTGACCGAGAAGTTCAGAGAATACCTCCTAGGGACGACCTTTACTATATACACGGATAACAATCCCCTGAGCTATCTCAAGACGGCTAAATTGGCAGCTGTCGAACAGCGATGATCATCCCAGTTGGCCAGTTTCAACTTTGAGGTCAAGTACCGCGCCGGCACAGCCAACCGAAATGCTGATGCCCTTTCCAGACAACCAGACAACCCAGTGCCCCAGCCCGCCCCTGCCATTGTGCCTGGCTTCTCTGTTCCCCCACAGGTAGCCAGTAGCTCCATTCAGAGCCCAGTGGGGCAACCACGGCTCACTGTCAGCACCATGGCCGTGGACGCAGCTCCAGTGCGGGAGAAGGCTGACCTGCAGGCCCTGCAAGACACCGACCCAGTGATCAAACCATTTCTTACCTACTGGAGGAGACGGCGCCCCCCAAACAAAGTAGAACGGTCAAGGGAATCGGACCAGGTTCTGGAGCTCGCTCGTCAATGGAAGAGAATCAGGGAGAAGGACAAGGTACTGTATCGGGAAGTACAGATGCCCCCAGGCCGACAGACGGTGCACCAGCTGCTATTACCAAAAGCACTACAAACTGAGGTACTGACCAGTCTAGATGACAACCATGGTCATCAGGGAGCAGAGAGGACAACAGCCCTTGTCCGGGAGAGATGTTACTGGCCCAACATGCGCTTGGACATTGACCGGTGGTGCAAAGAGTGCGAACGTTGTGTAATTGCCAAAGCAGTACGGCCATCAGTGAGAACCTTTATGGGACACCTAATGGCCTCCAAACCATTAGAAGTGCTAGCTATTGACTTTACCACGTTGGAGAGAGCCAGTGATGGGAGAGAACACATCCTGGTCGTGACTGACGTCTTCTCTAAATTCACTCAAGCATATCCAACGTCTGATCAAAAGGCCCACACAGTAGTCAAAATTCTGACGGAGAAATGGTTCTACACTTACGGCGTCCCTAAACGGGTCCATTCGGACCAGGGCCGGAGCTTTGAAGGGGAATTACTCAAACGCCTCTGCCAGCTGTATGGCATCGCAAAAACTAGGACGACCCCATACCATCCAGAGGGGAACGGACAATGTGAGAGGTTTAACCGCACACTGCATGACCTGTTACGCTCCCTCCCGGAGGACAAGAAGCGAAAGTGGCCTCAAATGCTCCCCCAGCTGTTGTTCGCCTACAACACTACAGTCCATCAGTCTACTGGCCATTCACCATACGAACTGATGTTCGGTCAGAAACCCCAGCTGCCCGTCGACTTACTGCTGGGACGAGCTGATGAAGAGCCAGCTTCCATTACGCCAGGTGACTTATACCCAGTAGCCAGGTCTGGATCCGGTCTGACATTGTTCTACCATGAAATACAGAAACAATATTAATTCCCCCATCACAATACATATGTGAATTAAAAAGCATGACATAGGGTGGTTGCATGCCAAAGGGCTACCTTTGCCATGCCACCATAATCCACATTTGAGTGTGAGACTCATACCTGTGTTCTGTTAATGTGTGTGGACACTGGGTCCAAGTGGAGTCTGCTCTGCACAGCCTAGCCGCACAACAGCACCAACAGTTTCTAGAAGCACAACAACAATAAGTATCTACACCTCTAAATAACACTAAATGCAACAGACCACAATATGTAAGCCTTTGTTGTAACATACCTTGGTAAATTGATTGACACGGACACGACGGGTGCTGCTGGGCACTGACGCTACATGCACACGACAGAACGAGAACAAACGTGAGCTTCATTGATCTCACGGGAGTTTTAACAGAGGCTCTGTCAAGCTACCGCTCTGCTCTGCTCTGGGCAGGCGGCTCCCAGGTCCTAATGTCCCACCTGTCACATATATATAAAATGTTATCACTTTGGATCAATTGAGCATTGGAGGACAGTATGTTAGACTGTGGTTAGTGGAGAGGTAGTTATATTGTTCTCTTTGGCCAATCATATCAAAGCAGTTAGTGGCTCCACCATCCAGACTCTGGTATAAGAAGGGTTGGTCTGTGTCATTTCTAATTCTCTGCAACTTCTCCAGGATATCAATCATTTCTGATCGCATCGGACTGGACCCCGCCCAGACTTCAGCTGAAGATGAACTCTCTCGACCCCACCAAGGACATTTCTGCTGAACAGGAGGAACCCAAAGAGCTTGGTATGTTACTCTACCTCCCCTTTCAACCCCTACGTTCTGTTTTCTTTTCCCTCAATATTGGCAATAGTCATTTTATTAATTCTGAATATTACATTGTGTTTCAATGTAATGTGTGTTTTTAAGACCAATTATTAGTTGGCTACATGACAGGGATTTGTTTTGCAACATCTACTTTTAAGTCCACAAAGTGCTGTCTTTCTACCTATCAACAATCTTTATTTGTTTCCAATCCAGTATCTCATCATCAGTCTGGCTGCCCTGACCTACCAGAGGTGAATGAACAAAGCTTGGCAGAGAAAAAACACTGCTGCTGTGATCAGTGTGGACAACACTTCTCTAGAATGTCTACCCTTAAAATCCACCAGAGAATTCACACTGGAGAGAAACCCTATGGATGTGATCAGTGTGGACAACACTTCTCTCATATGCCTTGCCTTAAAATCCACCAGAGAACTCACACTGGAGAGAAACCCTATGGGTGTGATCAGTGTGGACAACACTTCTCTGACATGGCCAACCTGAAAAGACACCAGAGAATTCACACTGGAGAGAAACCCTATGGATGTGATCAGTGTGGACAACACTTCTCTCAAATGTCTACCCTTAAAATCCACCAGAGAATTCATACTGGCGAGAAGCCCTATGGGTGTGATCAGTGTGGACAACACTTCTCTGAAATGTCTAGCCTTAAAAGCCACCAGAGAATTCACACTGGAGAGAAACCCTATGGATGTGATCAGTGTGGACAACACTTCTCTCAAATGTCTACCCTTAAAATCCACCAGAGAATTCATACGGGCGAGAAGCCCTATGGGTGTGATCAGTGTGGACAACACTTCTCTGAAATGTCTAGCCTTAAAAGCCACCAGAGAATTCACACTGGAGAGAAACCCTTTGGATGTGATCAGTGTGGACAACACTTCTCTCAAATGTCTACCCTTAAAATCCACCAGAGAATTCATACTGGCGAGAAGCCCTATGGGTGTGATCAGTGTGGACAACACTTCTCTAGAATGTCTACCCTTAAAACCCACCAGAGAATTCACACTGGAGAGAAACCCTATGGATGTGATCAGTGTGGACAACACTTCGCTAAATTGGCCAACCTTAAAATCCACCAGAGAATTCATACTGGAGAGAAACCTTATGGGTGTGATCAGTGTGGACAACACTTCTCTGAAATGTCTAGCCTTAAAAGCCACCAGAGAATTCACACTGGAGAGAAACCCTATGGATGTGATCAGTGTGGACAACACTTCTCTCAAATGTCTACCCTTAAAATCCACCAGAGAATTCATACTGGCGAGAAGCCCTATGGGTGTGATCAGTGTGGACAACACTTCTCTGAAATGTCTAGCCTTAAAAGCCACCAGAGAATTCACACTGGAGAGAAACCCTATGGATGTGATCAGTGTGGACAACACTTCTCTCAAATGTCTACCCTTAAAATCCACCAGAGAATTCATACTGGCGAGAAGCCCTATGGGTGTGATCAGTGTGGACAACACTTCTCTAGAATGTCTACCCTTAAAACCCACCAGGGAATTCACACTGGAGAGAAACCCTATGGATGTGATCAGTGTGGACAACACTTCGCTAAATTGGCCAACCTTAAAATCCACCAGAGAATTCATACTGGAGAGAAACCGTATGGGTGTGATCAGTGTGGACAACACTTCGCTAGATTGGCCAACCTTAAAATCCACCAGAGAATTCATACTGGAGAGAAGCCCTATGGGTGTGATCAGTGTGGACAACACTTCTCTATACTGTCTACCCTTAAAACCCACCAGAGAATTCACACTGGGGAGAAACCCTATGGATGTGATCAGTGTGGACAACACTTCTCTCATTTGGTCACCCTTAAAACCCACCAGAGAATTCACACTGGGGAGAAACCCTATGGATGTGATCAGTGTGGACAACACTTCTCTCAATTGGTCACCCTTAAAACCCACCAGAGAATTCACACTTGAGAGAAACCATGTCATTGTGATGTGTGTGGAAAAGCTTTCAGTCGCTCAAATGATGTAGAATTTCACAAGGTTGTACACACTGGATTTAAATACCTTAAGCCACAGAAAATGTCACGAGTGCACATGATCTGTTTAGTGTGAACAGTAAGACATAAACTTAGAGACAGGACATCCACGACATCAGGACATCCACGTAAATTGATTATCCATTTTTGATTAATGTGTTGATTCATTGCAAGTAAACTTAACATTCTGTTTAAATGGTCTGCTTTTTGTTGTATTAACTGGGTCAAGAGTTTTCAGAGCAGAAAAAAAAGTGTCTGTTAGACACTTTTTTATTTTATTTACATTATTTCTTTCTGCTTCATTACATCTTTATTATTATGATTCTGTTACTGTATTGTCTTTGTGGAACATGCCACATCAACATTATGCTGTAGAAATAAACAAGTCTCAATATCAAATCTTATTCTCAATCGTATTCTTGTTCCACTGTAAGAGATAAACCATATGGATGTGATCATTGTGGACAAAACTTCTCTCAAATGTCTAGCCTTACAATCCACCAGAGAATTCATTCTACACTACAGAACCAGACCACTGTTTTCTAGGTACAAAAAGTGAAATAAATGTAACGATTGGACCTACATTGCAACTTTATTGTTGTATATTTTAATTGCACGGTTAAATAATACATATAGTAGGGAGTAGGCTATGTACAAAGTCCTAGTCTAGTTTTTATTTTATTAAGTATCCACATTAGCTGGTGCCATGGCAGTAGTCTTCCTGGGGTCCACATAAAACATACAATTTCAGGGGGTGGGTGGCAGTTTGTGTCTTGGGTTCACAACAGAGAATTTTCAATAAATCATTAAAAAATCTGCCATAGCAGAAACTAGCAACCAAAGTGAATGGACCCAAATCTTCTAAAGAGTTAATAAAGGTACTTATTTTAACATACTTAGTTTAGACTAGTCATTGGTTAGATATGGGTTAATGTTAGGTTTAGGTGTGCTGCCCCGTGGGAGGTTAGGTTTAGGGTGAGGGTTTGAGATAAGTTGTAGTTGTAGGACTAATGACTGGTCTAACCAATGACTAGTCTAAACCAAAAACTGTCTAAACTAAGAAACTAAAGCTATGATGTTCACTCCACAAGCTATTTCAGCTCCAGTGACCATCTCCACTCTCGATGGAACTACCATCGAGTGGGTGGAGCGCTACAAATACCTTGGCTACAAACACCTTCATTTCAAATTTCATATTTCATATTTCCTTGTGCAAAAAAATTCACTCTGGGTTTCTTCTACAGATTGAAAGGTGCTTGTTTTGCTTGTTCAGCTCGTAAGAAAACTGGTCATTGGTCTCTTTCTGTCCCAATTGGATTATGGTGATACCATTTATAGGTTTGCCTGCTCCTCCACCTTGGCCAAATTGGATCCCCTGTACCATGCTGCATTGAGATTCACAACTAAATGACCTTTCAGAACACATCACTGCACGTTGTATGCTGCAGTCGGTTGGTTCTCTCGCAGGCTGCAACATTGGCATATTTTCATTTACAAAGCCATTCTTGGTGACCTGCCGTCTTCGTCCAAATTCAAATTGGTCCAAAATGGTCTCAAGCTCAGGTCAAATGCTTGGCTACGGTGTGTAGTACCAGCATTCAAATCCGAGGGGGTAAAACATGTCTGGCCTTCTTTGGCCCTTGGTCGTGGAACGACCAGTCATTTTGAAACTTAGACCATCTAAAGCAAACGTGACTTTGATAGATTATCCGTGCCATCCGTGGTTATGGGCTTCGCGTCCTCACTGTTTGGGATAGCCCTCTGCTTTTGCAAAACTTGGTAATGGTAGACTGCACGGTTAAGCCAGAACTGCTATTTTTGGTGGAAGGAGGAGAAGAAGAAAAAAACAGACTAATACAATACCAAGAAGTCACTTAGGACTTGGTCCCTTAATAAAAGCACAGTAGGTGTCCGGTGTAATTTCTCACATGTCTCCCTTGATCTCTGCCCCAGTTTTCTGTCTTCAACATGGGGGGGGGGGGGGGGGGGGGGGGCACAGTGAGATACTGTACTGCGATTTGAACAGTAGCCTATTGCGCATGCGTTAAACATTGTTACATGGACTTCTCTTTAAGCTTCATTCTACATGTAAATAACTGCAGGACCTGCAGAACAGCAATGATATATGGTGGTTCATGTTTTACTTGTCAAAGTCAGAGTGGTCTACTTTAGTCTATACATTTTAGTAACGACATGCTTACAGAACTAAAGGTTTAAGCAGATTGGACATCCTTTCTTTCACCTATTAGAGGTGGAGATGATTGTCCTACTCTTAGAGGACATTTACACCTGTATTATGATATGCCACTTTTGATCACCCAGGATGCAAATAGTGAACCGGCCCATCGACACCTAGGATGTATTGAAATGCAAAGTCTGGCCAGATCTATGAAGACTGTTCTGTACAAAACAACACCAGTCCTCTACACTACAGAACCAGACCAGTGTTTTCTCCTGGCTACATGTCGAAGTGTCCTTGGGCAAGACACTGAACCCCAAATTGCCTTGGCTTCTGCCGCAATCAGTGTATGAATGTGTGTGTGAATGGGTGAATGTAATGCACAATCTATGTAAAGCGCCTTGGTTAAATGCACCATTTACCATTTTATACAAGCTTGTAGATCTGCTATTTCTTAACTCAAATATTTGCTTCTAAGGTAGGTTATGTACAAAGTATAGATGTGAAGGCTGGTGTTAGTCACTGGAACAAAATATTTTCACATGTGGCCAAATACAGATCATTCTGGGTGTCCTTGACATGAAAGGGTTTGAGCTCCACTGATATAGAAACTTTTTAAAATAATTACAGCAATATAAAAGAAAACATCACTGTTGCAATTAATTACACCAGTTGAAGTAATTGGATAATGTGACAAAAAAAACAATTAGTAGTGAGGATGAATGGTTATGAAATGTTTGTCGTTAAAAATAGAACTTGCTGAACGTCACATGGCAGCCTATTGCACGACTGTATTTTTAGTTCAATGTTTCTGGATAAAAGACCTGAATCTGCTTGGTTTGGATGGAGGCCAACATTGTGCCAGCCAAGCATCCAGGGAAGCGGAACTCATACCCCAAACCAGAGTGATAACAAAGGGAATTCCAGCATAATTTGTGTGATTTTGTGTATAGAAAATGCTGTCATTACAGTGTTATCGTATAAAAATGCCCATCCTTTATACCGCTTAACAATGGCATGTATTGTGGACGTTTTTACAGTGAATTGAGCCTCACACTATCTCTTCCATTCTCTCCCTCTATATTCATCTATTTTCGGATTCTCCTGACCCATTTCTCATCTACGGACCGCCCCTTTATTCCTCATGGTGGACTCTCCACCTCCATATTATTGACGGATCGACTTTTACTTCTCTGACTGCTCCCCTTTGGACCACATTCTCGTTGTATCTCTCCTCCAAGTGGCCTCCATTGCAGCATGCTGGGGGATTGATGGTTGATGCATCGTTGAATTTTATAGTAGAGCATGCTTGATACACCTCCCTGTCTCCACTGTTCAGCAGGGGAAGGATATCTTCCATCTTCCTCACCCCACCGTCCATCACCACCTCCAGATTGTTCAGTTTAAGTCCAACTACAGAGCTATCCTTCCTTACTTACTAGTTTGTTCAGTATGTTAATATAAATGTCCCTCTCCTTGTGTTGACGTTGACCCCCAGCAGACCACCGCAATTGAGACACTAAGATCTAGAACACATCTGTGTCGCTTTAGCTTTTAACCACTTTAACCATTATTTTAAACTTTAGCTGTTGCAAAATAGCAGATCTACAAGCTCATAGCACGGTACCGAGTGCTACGATATAATCTTGTAGATCTGCTATTTTTGACGGCCAATTGAAATAGGTCCTTCACATGAAATCGTTTTAAACGGTCATGATTTAGAACAGGGGTGGGCAACTTTGAAGATGGAGAGGGCCACTATATTTCCACGCTCACTCCAGAGGGCCACATGCATATTTCTGTCGTAGCAAAAAAATATCAAAACGCATCACACTGCGGCACGTTTTGAGCTATTTTGCTTTTATTTCAAATGCATTTAGTTATACTTATGTTAACTTTATGAACTTAAATGCAAATACATTGGACATTAAAAAGGACAATACAATTATAATACCAGTCATTCAGCTACCTGAAGTAATGAAAGTGGTCATGTTTCGAAATGTAACTGATTTGCCGACCACAATAAGTGAAGGTGAGCGCCGCATGTGGCCCCCTGGCCGCCAGTTGCCCATGCATGATTTAGAAGACATTTGTAGAATCTGGTCTCAGGTCTCAATGGGTTAAGACACTGGCTACTACAGGCAGATTGATTGCACTGTCATGTAGAGTTTGTAGTCTGTGGTTGATGTTGTCATATTATGTCATATATTATTATGTGACTGATTTCATCATTATATTTATCATCGTCTGTTATGTCAGATAGACTGTTCTGATGAATAGTTACCGATTTAGCAGCTGCTCTCTGTTTCTCTCCCCTCTCTCTCTCCCTCATTTGTGATAGAGAGATGGGAGAGTTGAGGTCATTTTGAAACGTAGACCATCTAAAGCAAACATGACTTTGATAGATTATCTGTGCCATCCGTGGTTATGGGCTTCGCGTCCTCACTGTTTGGGATAGCCCTCTACTATTACCAAGTTTTGCAAAAGCAGACTGCACGGTTAAGCCAAAACTGCTATTGTTGGTGGAAGGAGAAGAAGAAGAAAAAAACAGACTAATACAATACCAAGAAGTCACTTAGGACTTGGTCCCATAATAAAAGCACAGTAGGTGTCCGGTGTAATTTCTCACATGTCTCCCTGGATCTCTGCCCCAGTTTTCTGTCTTCAACATGGGGGGGCACAGTGAGATACTGTACTGCGATTTGAACAGTAGCCTATTGCATTTGTTAAACATTGTTACACACTTCTCTTTAAGTTTCATTCTACATGTAAATAACTGCAGGACCTGCAGAACAGCAATGCTATATGGTGGTTCATGTTTTACTTGTCAAAGTCAGAGTGGTCTCCCATTCCTTTATGAGACTTCAAAGTCCATAAAGTGAAATCCCTGTTTGCTAAATAAATTTCTCACTTTGTTGATGGAGTCTAGTCTGTTTCAGAAGCTACGTTAGTCTATACATTTTAGTAATGACATGCTTACAGAACAAAAGGTTTAAGCAGATTGGACATCCTTTCTTTCACCTATTAGAGGTGGAGATGATTGTCCTACTCTTGGAGGACATTTACACCTGTATTATGATATGCCACTTTTGATCACCCAGGATGCAAATAGTGAACCGGCCCATCAACACCTAGGATGTATTGAAATGCAAAGTCTGGCCAGATCTATGAAGACGGATGGCTGTTCTGTACAAAACAACACCAGTCCTATATAGTACAGAACCAGACCAGTGTTTTCTAGGTACAAAAAGTGATTAGAAGTACATTGCAACTTTATTGTTGTATATTTTAATTGCACAGTTAAATAATACATATAGTAGGGAGTAGGCTATGTACAAAGTCTAGATTTTATTTTTTATTAAGGATCCACATTAGCTGGTGCCATGGCAGTAGTCTTCCTGGGGTCCACATAAAACATACAAATGCAATTTCAGGGCGTGGGTGGCAGTTTGTGTCTTGGAACAGAATTTTCAATAAATCATTCAAAAAGTGCAATCTGCCATAGATGGAATTCCCATCGAGTGGGTGGAGCGCTACAAATACCTAGGCTACAAACACCTTCATTTCAAATTTCATATTGATTCCTTGTGCAAAAATCTTAAATTCACTCTGGGTTTCTTCTACAGATTGAAGGCTTGTTTTGCTTGTTCAGCTCGTAAGAAAACTGGTCATTGGTTCTCTCACAGGCTGCAACATTGGCATATTTTCATATACAAAGCCATTCTTGGTGGCCTGCCGTCTTCGTCCAAATTCGAATTGGTCCAAAATGGTCTCAACCTCAGGTCAAATGCTTGGCTACGGTGTGTAGTACCAGCATTCAAATCCGAGGGTGGTAAAACATGCCTGGCCTTCTTTGGCCCTTGGTCGTGGAACGACCAGTCCAGACTAAAATTGGCTTTGAAAGTTCCCTTGAGAAGTTTCAAACGGATCATCTTAGATGTACAGTCCAACATCTGCATCTGTTTGGATTTGTACTAGCCTATGTTCATGCCTATATATTATGTCGGTTTAGATTTTGTATATTGTGTATTTTGCCCTACTACTACTGTATTTATTCATACTTTGAGGTGTATTATGGATGTTTTATTTGCTGTTCCAAAATGTAACATTTATGATGTAGTATTGAAGTGTAATTTTATTTCTGCCACTTGGCCAGCTCCCACTTGTAAAAGAGACGCAGTCTCAATGTGTATTTTACTGGTTACATTTTTTTAAGTATTCCGGGGGTCCACATACAAATACAATAATTATTAAATGTCATAATGTGAAAGTTGGTGTTATAATGTACTATTTATGAAGTGTGTCTTCACAATTTGCAGGGGTGGGTGGCAGTTTGTGTCTTGAAAAAAAATGGTATGACTTTATACATTTCATTGTGTTTTTCTCTATATGTTTTGTTCATGACAATTTCAGTCAGTAACATGACATGCCCTTTAGTAGATAATAACCCTCGTAATGTTAGAGGTGCAGTAGGCATTGTTACTATTGCTGCTTAAGTGGTTTCTACAGTGCCTAAATGTCTATAACTTATTGCACATTCATATGTCTTACTGTCCATTTATATGTACCTTTATGTCCTTATCTCTCTCTCTTTGGATCAATTGAGCATATCTGGGGGAGGAGGGAGTCAGGGGTCAGTATTGTGGAGAGGTAGTTCTATTGTTCTCTTTGGCCAATCATATCAAAGCAGTTAGTGGCTCCACCTCAAACTATCTGGTATAAGAAGACTTTGTCTGTGTCATTTCTCCACAACTGCTCCGTTTATGATCAAGTGTGACTGTGGACTGTGACTTCAGCTGAAAATGATGAACTCTCTCGACCCCACCAAGGACATTTCTGCTGAACAGGAGGAACCCAAAGAGCTTGGTATGTTACTCTACCTCCCTTTTCAAACCCCATGTTCTGTTTTCTTTTCCCTCAATATTGTCAATAGTAATTTTATTATTATTAATTCTGAATCTTATATTGTGTTTCAATGTAATTTGACCTTTGGAATGTTTCTTTTAAATAATTCTAGTATTACTTAAGTATTAAGTAACCACTTAATTCCTATATTTTTAGTCATGCGATGTATTAACGTTTTAGGGCCATTGTTTGTTGGCTACGTGATAGGGTTTTGTTGCAACATCTACTTTTAAGTACACAAAGTGCTGTCTTTCTACCTCAACAATCAACAATCTTTGTATTTGTTTCCAATCCAGTGTCTCATCAGTCTGATTGCCCTGACCTACCAGAGGTGAATGAACAAAGAAGCTTGGCAAAGAAAAAACACCAATGCTGTGATCAGTGTGGAAAACACTTCCCTAGCATATCCAAACTTAAAATACACCAGCGAATTCACACTGGAGAGAAACCCTATGGATGTGATCAATGTGGAAAACACTTCTCTCTATTGGCCAACCTTAAAAGCCACCAGAGAATTCATACTGGAGAGAAACCTTATGGGTGTGATCAGTGTGGACAACACTTCTCTGCAAAGTATGGCCTTAAAAGCCACCAAATAATGCACACTGGAGAGAAACCTCATGGGTGTGATCAGTGTGGACAACACTTCTCTCAAATGTCTAGCCTTAAACGCCATCAGAGAATTCATACTGGAGAGAAACCCTTTGGGTGTGATCAGTGTGAACAACACTTCTCTCATTTGGCCAACCTTAAAAGCCACCAGAGAATTCATACTGGAGAGAAGCCCTATGGTTGTGATCAGTGTGGACAACACTTCTCTCATTTGGCCAACCTTAAAACCCACCAGAGAATTCATACTGGAGAGAAACCCTTTGGGTGTGATCAGTGTGGACAACACTTCTCTCAAATGTCTAACCTTAAAATCCACCAGAGAATTCATACTGGAGAGAAACCTTATGGGTGTGATCAGTGTGGACAACACTTCTCTATAATGTCTACCCTTAAAATCCACCAGAGAATTCACACTGGAGAGAAACCCTATGGATGTGATCAGTGTGAACAACAATTCTCTCATTTGGCCAACCTTAAAAGCCACCAGATAATTCACACTGGAGAGAAACCCTATGGATGTGATCAATGTGGAAAACACTTCTCTCTATTGGCCAACCTTAAAATCCACCAGAGAATTCACACTGGAGAGAAACCCTATGGATGTGATCAGTGTGGACAACACTTCTCTCATTTGGTCAACCTTAAAAGCCACCAGAGAATTCACACTGGAGAGAAACCCTATGGATGTGATCAGTGTGGACAACACTTCTCTCAATTGACCAACCTTAAAAGACACACACAGATAATTCACACTTGAGAGAAACCATGTCATTGTGATGTGTGTGGAAAAGCTTTCAGTCGCTAGTAATTTTCAAAACTAGCAACCAAAGTGACTGGACCCAAATCTTCTAAAGAGTTAATAAAGGGGGTGCATACTTAGTTTAGACTAGTCATTGGTTAGATATGGGTTAATGTTAGGTTTAGGTGTGCTGCCCCGTGGGAGGTTAGGTTTAGGGTGAGGGTTTGAGATAAGTTGTAGTTGTAGGACTAATGACTGGTCTAACCAATGACTAGTCTAAACCAAAAACTGTCTAAACTAAGTAAAACTAAAGCTATGATGTTCACTCCACAAGCTATTTCAGCTCCAGTGACCATCTCCACTCTCGTGGGTGGAGCGCTACAAATACCTTGGCTACAAACACCTCCATATTTCATATTTCCTTGTGCAAATCACTCTGGGTTCCTTCTACAGATTGAAGGCTTGTTTTGCTTGTTCAGCTCGTAAGAAAACTGGTCATTGGTCTCTTTCTGTCCAAATTGGATTATGGTGATACCATTTCTAGGTTTACCTGCTCCTCCACATTGGCCAAATTGGATCCCCTGTACCGTGCTGCATTGAGATTCACAACTAAATCACCTTTCAGAACCAGACCACTGTTTTCTAGGTACAAAAAGCGAAATAAATGAATGAATAAACGATTGGAATTATTTTTATTTTTTAATTGCACTGTTAAGTAATACATACAGTAGGGAGTAGGCTATGTACAAAGTCTAGATTTTAGGATCCACATGCTGGTGCCATGGCACTAGTCTTCCTGGGGTACACATAAAACATACAAATACAATTACAAATACAAAATTATTAAATGTCAAAAGCTGGCCGTTGGTGTACTATTTATGAAGTGTTTATGGAGATTTTTCAGGGGATGGAGGGCAGTTTGTGTCTTGAAAAAAATGACATCACTTTATAAATTCATTGTGTTTTTGTCTTATTTTAAATAAATATCCAAAGGCAAGAGTTTTTTTTTTTTTTTTACATCTATGAGTCCAGTTTGTTCACGACAATTCCAGTCAGTAATATAACATGCCCTTTAGTTAGATACCTTTATGTCCTTGCCCTAATGTTGCTGTGCTGAAGTTGACACTAATTAAATGCTTTTTTGTTATTAACATCTTAACTTTGTTTTTATTTTTATATTTTGTTGTTGTAGCACAGTATGGACAAGACAACATTGTAGTTTGCCATATATATATATAGATATATATGTTATCACTTTGGAACAATTGAGCATATCTGGGGGAGGAGGGAGGGTGGAGGACAGTATGTTAGACTGTGATTAGTGGAGAGGTAGTTCTATTGTTATCTTTGGCCAATCATATCAAAGCAGTTAGTGGCTCCACCATCCAGACTCTGGTATAAGAAGGGTTGGTCTGTGTCATTTCTAATTCTCTGCAACTGCTCCAGGATATCAATCATTTCTGATCGCATCAGACTGGACCCCAGACTTCAGCTGAAGATGAACTCTCTCGACCCCACCAAGGACATTTCTGCTGAACAGGAGGAACCCAAAGAGCTTGGTATGTTACTCTACCTCCCTTTTCCCTTGTGTTTTTAAGACCATTAATAGTTGGCTACATGACCGGGATTTTTGCAACATCTACTTTTAAGTCCACAAAGTGCTGTCTTTCTGCCTATCAACAATCTTTGTATTTGTTTCCAATCCAGTATCTCATCATCAGTCTGGCTGCCCTGACCTACCAGAGGTGAATGAAAATATCCACACTTAAAATTCACCAGGGACTCCATACTGGAGAGAAACCCTATGGATGTGATCAGTTTGGACAACACTTCTCTATAATGGGCAACCTGAAAAGACACCAGAGAATTCACAAGGGAGAGAAACCCTATGGTTGTGATCAGTGTGGACAACACTTCTCGTCTATGTCTAGCCTTAAAATCCACCAGAGAATTCATACTGGAGAGAAACCTTTTGGGTGTGATCAGTGTGGACAACACTTCTCTCAAATGTCTAGCCTTAAAATCCACCAGAGAATTCATACTGGAGAGAAACCCTTTGGGTGTGATCACTGTGAACAACACTTCTCTCATTTGCCCAACCTTAAAATCCACCAGAGAATTCATACTGGAGAGAAGCCCTATGGTTGTGATCAGTGTGGACAACACTTCTCTCATTTGGCCAACCTTAAAAGACACCGGCGAATTCACACTGGAGAGAAACCTTATGGGTGTGATCAGTGTGGACAACACTTCTCTAAATTGGCCAACCTTAAAATCCACCAGAGAATTCACACTGGAGAGAAACCCTATGGATGTGATCATTGTGGACAACACTTCTCTCAATTGGCCAACCTTAAAATCCACCAGAGAATTCACACTGGAGAGAAACCCTATGGGTGTGATCATTGTGGACAACACTTCTCTCAATTGGTCACCACAAGGGGTGCACGCACCACAAGGGCTGCACGCACCACAAGGGGTGCACGCACCACAAGGGGTGACGCACCACAAGGGGCGCACGCACCACAAGGGGTGCACGCACCACAAGGGCTGCACGCACCACAAGGGGTGCACGCACCACAAGGGCTGCACGCACCACAGTTTGGGAACCACTGCACTAGAGGGAGCATAAATAATGATCTGGTGCCACCCACTTTTAGAACAAATATGGGTAAATTCACTTTTCACAGCACTGCCACTCAGGTGTGGAATGCCCCGCCCCCTTCCCTCAAAACAAACAAATCACTGGCTTCCTTTAAAACCGGTCCGAAAATTCACCTATCAATGTCGGCGGGTCAAAGGAGAGAAGGTGATTGCCCAACCTCCTTATACCCCCCTCCGATTGATTCATTTGTATTTCGATTTATTTGTATTTCGATTTATTTGTATTTTGACCTGTACATAGTTATCATGTTTTTGAGATATATCGATTATTGTGTCTGTGAATGAATGCATGGGACCTCGTTGCTATCCTTTTGGACCAATGTGCTTTGACTATACCATGTACTGTTTGCATTTTTTTATTGTCTAATAAAATAATCAATCAATCAATACAAAATAAATTAAAAAAAAATACAGGTCAAGTGCACAGGTACTGTGTTAACGTGAAAAGGGCTCTGAAGAAACAAATAGCTGAGCACAGCAATGTACTGGTTCCAACTGACGCTGGGCATTAAATGCTGTGTATTTGTATGTCTACGTGAGGGCAATCGGGGAACCCATCTGCAATGCAAAGGGGAAACGACGCCCTCGATCTTTTCCTATGAATTGAGTCAACAGTCTGTCTTGACTCTAGACTAACGTGAGGGTGGAGGAGGAGTTATGTCTGCCTCGACTGACCAATCTGTGTTTGAATCACTTACACCAAATAGACATAACTAAAATAGTTTCTGTACCCATTCTGGGCGGGAACCCCTTTTGGTGTTTTAACTAAGCATCATGTTAGACTTTAGCTATTGAAAAATAGCAGATCTACAAGCTCATAGGTCTGCTATTTTTGAAAAATCTGACGTCAGGCCTAAATGGGTTAAGGCCAGGCAAGTTTTTTTCAACAACAAAGTGCTTTACACAAAACAAGCAAAATAAACAAAATATAAAAGGACATTGGAATACTATTACTCACAGGTATTGAAGATGGAAAATAAGAATAAGCTAAAAGTTGCTTCAGTGCTTGAACTTGTAGCAGGGCAATCTCTTTTATTAGGCTACATATAGTCTACTGTAGGTAAAAAAAACTCCTGCCATGAGCAGCTGTCGTTCACCTAAACTTATATATTGCTTTTGTTGAGATTGTGTTCGTTCTCGCTCTCCTTTCTCCCTCTCTCCCCCTCTCTCACACTCTGTGTCTTTTTTCTTTGATCATTGAATGATCATGGTTTAAAATCTTGTGTATCTGCTATTTTTCAACAGCGAAAGTTTAAAATAGTGGTTAAAAGCTAATGTGACACAGATGCGTTATATGTGTAGTCGATGGAAGCACTTCCGTGTGAATGGGGACATCACATGGAAACACGCTTTGGCTTTTTCCTAATTAATCTTTGCCGCTTTTGAATTGGTGTGCTTTTAACTGTTGCCAATAAGGTGTTCTAATTTCTAACACACACACACACACACACACACACACACACACACAGCATGCAAACATCTTGTTGGACATCGCGAGGAGAAGTACAAGGCTCACCGTCAGTTCGGGGACAGGCATGGCGGCGTCACCGCCGCTCGCACCTACTTCTACGCAGATGAGGCTAAGTGTGACCACCACTTGGAGACCTTCGTAAAGTGCATCAGAGCTTCTGGTGGAAGCTCCGCGGACGGATTCTCTGCCATCAAGATGACCGCCCTCGGCCGGCCGCAGTTCCTTCTTCAGTTCTCGGAAGTGTTGGTGAAATGGCGGCGGTTCTTCGACCTGCTTGCGGCGCAACAAGGACCATCCGGAATGACTGCTCTGGAACGAAAACTTGAGCGGGAGCAACTGAAGGAGAGTCTGGCTAACCTGGGTGTCGGAGAGAAGGACGTCATTGACAAATGGTTTACGGGAGAAAAACTGGGACCTTCGGGGGCGATCGATCTGCTCGACTGGAACGGCCTGATTGACGACACGACAAAAATGTCCAGCCTGCTCGTGGTCCCGAACCCAGAGAGCGGCCGGCTGGAGCCTCTGCTGGAAAGGTTCACGGCCGAGGAGGAGAGGCAGATGAAGAGAATGCTGCAGAGAGCCGACCTTCTCGCCAAGCACGCCGCGGAGAACGGAGTCCGGCTGATGGTGGACGCCGAGCAGACATACTTCCAGCCCGCCATCGGCCGACTGACCCTGGAGATGCAGCGGAGGTTCAACCGGAAGAAGGCCGCGGTCTTCAACACCTACCAGTGCTACCTGAAGGACGCGCTCGACACCGTGAGCCTGGACGTCGAGCTGTCCCGGCGGGAGGGCTGGCACTTTGGCGCCAAGCTGGTCCGCGGCGCCTACATGCACCAGGAGAGGGCGCGCGCCCGGCAGGTGGGCTACGACGACCCCATCAACCCGGACTACGAGGCGACGGACAGGACGTACCGCCGGTGTTTGGAATTTCTTCTGGATGAGGTGGCGCGCGACAGGAAGGCCAGCGTCATGGTGGCCTCGCACAACGAAGACACGGTGAGGTTCGCCCTGGAGAGGATGAGCCACATGGGCCTGTCCCCGCCGCCGCCCGCCCAGTGCCAGGTCTCCTTCGGACAGCTGCTGGGCATGTGCGACCAGGTCAGCTTCCCTCTGGGCCAGGCGGGCTTCCCCGTGTACAAGTACGTTCCATACGGCCCGGTCGGCGAGGTCCTCCCGTACCTTTCTCGCCGCGCTCAGGAAAACCGCTGCCTCATGAAGGGCTCGCAGCGAGAGCGCAGCCTGCTGTGGAAGGAGCTGAAGCGTAGGCTGCTCTCTGGTCAGCTGGTCCATAACCCTGTCTACTGACTGGCCACCATATCTACGGTTCATTGAGACACTTCAGCTCAGATTGACCATAAACCATTTATTGCAAAGCTATTGCATGTTAGTATGGCGGTGTGGCTCTGCTCATGTAATATCAGATAATCTGCGTACCGAGACACAGGTCTGATATCACATTTGATATCTCCGATTATCTGTGCACCGAGACACAGCTCTGATTATCAACGACCCCCCAGAGCAGAGCCAAAGATACAATAATCCATCAACAACAATACACAGTAATAACACATCAACACAATCGCAAACAATGCAATAATATCCCATAGCCCCTGGACTAAGAACTACAGGGAGGAGGTGGGGGAGATTTTCACGCAGACGCCGCACAAGCTGCTTGACAGCTCAGCATGGAGAATGAGTAGTGAGCTGAGGCTGCTTAAGTAGGCCGCCTGAATGCACTGTGGGAATGAGGGCGTGGCCTGGAGAGGCAGCTGATTTAAAGAAGAAGAATGAATTACTAGGAGGAATGAATGAGGGGAACTATATAACCTTCTCCCTTCCGTACCTCAATGAACTATTGATACGCTTGATTAGTATGGCCATATCTAGATTGTCTACGGTAGTATGGACAAGATCTATCAAATACAGCCACGGCTGTGGCTCAGGAGGTAGAGCAGGTCGTCCAATGATCTCTGGGTCGGCGGTTCGAATCCCGGCTCCTCCTGTCCACATGTCGAAGTGTCCTTGGGCAAGACACTGAACCCTACATTGCCTCCAATGAGTCGGTCGGTGTGAGCTCACCACCGTCGGTGTGTGAATGTGGGAAGTGAGGACGCTGGCGTCGACTGTTCGCCGCTTCACCTCCCAATGTATGAATGAATGAAACGTTGTAAAGCGCTTTGAGCACTTGGAAAAGCGCTATAAAAATGCAATTCATTATAAACTCTTTAGAAAACAGCCAATATAGAACATCACACAATCTATGGACCTTTAACTTCCCCGTCCCTGTTGAGGAGAACTTTGTATACGTGAGAAAATGAAGCCCTCATGAGCCAATAGGCCTATCTCACAGCATTTCCCCGCCCTCTTTTTACGCCCCCTTTTGGAGATAGTGTTGTTATTTTTTTTGCGGTCCATAGGCTTCCATGTTAAAAGAGGTATTTTCACAAGCCACAAACTGCCGTTTTGTAAAGGTAAGGTTTATTCTACTTTTGAGTGGTGTAAATCACTCTTACGACTGGTTTTGTTAGTTTACGTGTCTGTCTGTCTGTCTGTCTGTCTGTCTGTTCGTACCCAAAAATGAGCATGGTTGCTACGGTCACCCAGTTCACCCGGGTGTGATTTCAGCTTTGTTAGTTTACGTGTCTGTTCGTACCAAAAAATGAGCATGGTTGCTATGGTCACCCAGTTCACACGGGTGTGATTTCATTACGTCAGACATTACGTCAGACCACAAATTATAAGACAAAATATAAGACAAAATATAAGACCACTCAGTTCACACGGGTGTGATTTTTTGAGTTGTTATTTTGAGATATTATTATCGGTCTTTGACATTTTAACATTAGGAAATGTACTTAGATTCTCCAGAGAAAAAAAGTGTAAATGCCTAATGTTAAATGACACCACTATCTACCGGAAGTGGGCGTGGAAAGGGGGCTGTGAGATAGGCCTATTCATATATTGTATACTAAAGAGACTACACTACCCATAATCCCCCAGTGTGATGCTAAACTGTTTCATTTGGTAGCTGCATATGTTCCTTCCCTCTCTTTCCTGTAGTTCAGGTGGTGTCCCTGTCTGTAGGTCACAAGGTCACAGTAGGTCACAAGGTCTGGCTGATTTATTTATTACAATAGATCCCCATTCGCTTTATACTGTACAATTACAAGATCCCCAGGTCTCGTTCTTGTGTACCTTATGCATGTTAGAGATTACAAGATCCCCAGGTCTTGTGTACCTTATGCATGTTAGAGATTACATGAAAAGCTACTTTGAGGGTATCCTACTATAAATGTGCCACGTCTCTGTCTGTCTGCGTGCGTGTGTGCGTGTGTGTGCGTGTGTGTGCGCGTGTGTGTACGGTTGTAATGCACATAACTCGAGGACCGTTTGCCCCACCGACTTCACATTCCACTTCACAACTTTAATACATTCTAATAACTTCTAATAACTTCTAATAACTTTTAATAACTTCTAATAACTTTAATAACGTGAAATTACGTTACAGTTGAAATGTAAGATTTCCATTTCAACGAATGGACCTGTAAATGACAACAAAACAAAAGCTAAGGCAATGGTTGTGATACTTCTGGTTTACCGGGACGGGGTTCAACTCCCTGCAGTGCCCTGCTCAATGTGTTGTATTTACATGGTTTATTTTTATTTTCTGCTCATTGTGTTGCCTTTTCATTAGTCTCTCAAGACAGACTGTTGCCTTGCGTCAATCCCACAAACAAAACGTGGCTTATTTTTCTGTTTTTTTAAATATTCAGTCTGATTCCACACACTGCTCCATTTGTAGTTTCTCAATAAAAAAATGAAGTCACGTGACTATTCTGTTCCCTGGTCACATGGTTAAATCACATGGTCTTGGTCCTTCTACAACTTAAAAATAAAATACTAGAAGTTAGGCAGGCTTGAAGACAGTTAGATTGATAGATTGACAGACACAGACCGTCACGCTTTTCCGTCACGCTGGCTCTTCTATCATTATATTTTTTGCTTGTTGTACACAGCAAGCACAGTGGCTCACATAGCCTGCCTGGGAATCAGGAGGCCACAGGTTCAAGTCCTGGCTCTGACATAGTGCCCCAAAATCATGAAAAAATGACATACTATAGTATAGTATATATATAGTATATAGTATACTCAGGGCAGTATTATGCGTGTCTTAAGTACCAGGTCTTATTACTTAACTTAATACCTGGAGGCGTGATCAATGCCATTTGGCTATTCTGAGTGGCCAAACAGCATTGGCCACGCCTCCAGGTCTTAAGTTAAGTAATAAGACCTGGTACTTAAGACACGCATAATACTGCCCTCAGTGTGCTAAGTCACTGAGCTACTTTTACAAATATAGTGCTTTCAAATTTGAGAAATCTACAATGGGGCTCAATGGCAGATATTGGCACGTCAAAAAAGCACTTTCACCTAGAAACTCCATTCACACTTTTTATAATTCAGCTTACTGTGGAGACACATGCTGGAACTTTTTACTTTGAAATGTTTTGTAGTTTCTGAGTTATTTAACTTAAACGCCCAATGCATTCTCAATGGCAATAGCACACACTTTGGCATGCTACTAGTCCTACATACTTACACCTAGAAACCCCATTCAAACCTATTTAGGTTCATCTTATGGTGGACATGTTTGCCTGAAAAGGAACCTTTGAAATGTTTCATAGTTTTAGAAATATAGTGCTTTCAAATTTGAGAAATGTACAATGGGGCTCAATGGCAGATATTGGCACGTCAAAAAAGCACTTTCACCTAGAAACTCCATTCACACTTTTTATAATTCAGCTTACTGTGGAGACACATGCTGGAACTTTTTACTTTGAAATGTTTTGTAGTTTCTGAGTTATTTAACTTAAACGCCCAATGCATTCTCAATGGCAATAGCACAAACTTTGGCATGCTACTAGTCCTACATACTTACACCTAGAAACCCCATTCAAACCTATTTAGGTTCATCTTATGGTGGACATGTTTGCCTGAAAAGGAATCTTTGAAATGTTTCATAGTTTTAGAAATATAGTGCTTTCAAATTTGAGAAATGTACAATGGGGCTCAATGGCAGATATTGGCACGTCAAAAAAGCACTTTCACCTAGAAACTCCATTCACACTTTTTATAATTCAGCTTACTGCGGAGACACATGCTGGAACTTTTTACTTTGAAATGTTTTGTAGTTTCTGAGTTATTTAACCTAAACGACCAATGCATTCTCAATGGCAATAGCACAAACTTTGGCATGCTACTAGTCCTACATACTTACACCTAGAAACCCCATTCAAACCTATTTAGGTTCATCTTATAGTAGACATGTTTGCCTGAAAAGGAATCTTTGAAATGTTTCATAGTTTTAGAAATATAATGCTTTCAAATTTGAGAAATCTACAATGGGGGTCAAAGGCAGATATTGGCACGTCAAAAAAGCACTTTCACCTAGAAACTCCATTCACACTTTTTATAATTCAGCTTACTGTGGAGACACATGCTGGAACTTTTTACTTTGAAATGTTTTGTAGTTTCTGAGTTATTTAACTTAAACGCCCAATGCATTCTCAATGGCAATAGCACAAACTTTGGCATGCTACTAGTCCTACATACTTACACCTATAAACCCCATTCAAACCTATTTAGGTTAATCTTATGGTGGACATGTTTGCCTGAAAAGGAATCTTTGAAATGTTTCATAGTTTTAGAAATATAGTGCTTTCAAATTTGAGAAATGTACAATGGGGCTCAATGGCAGATATTGGCACGTCAAAAAAGCACTTTCACCTAGAAACTCCATTCACACTTTTTATAATTCAGCTTACTGTGGAGACACATGCTGGAACTTTTTACTTTGAAATGTTTTGTAGTTTCTGAGTTATTTAACCTAAACGCCCAATGCATTCTCAATGGCAATAGCACAAACTTTGGCATGCTACTAGTCCTACATACTTACACCTAGAAACCCCATTCAAACCTATTTAGGTTCATCTTATAGTAGACATGTTTGCCTGAAAAGGAATCTTTGAAATGTTTCATAGTTTTAGAAATATAGTGCTTTCAAATTTGAGAAATCTACAATGGGGGTCAAAGGCAGATATTGGCACGTCAAAAAAGCACTTTCACCTAGAAACTCCATTCACACTTTTTATAATTCAGCTTACTGTGGAGACACATGCTGGAACTTTTTACTTTGAAATGTTTTGTAGTTTCTGAGTTATTTAACTTAAACGCCCAATGCATTCTCAATGGCAATAGCACAAACTTTGGCATGCTACTAGTCCTACATACTTACACCTATAAACCCCATTCAAACCTATTTAGGTTAATCTTATGGTGGACATGTTTGCCTGAAAAGGAATCTTTGAAATGTTTCATAGTTTTAGAAATATAGTGCTTTCAAATTTGAGAAATGTACAATGGGGCTCAATGGCAGATATTGGCACGTCAAAAAAGCACTTTCACCTAGAAACTCCATTCACACTTTTTATAATTCAGCTTACTGTGGAGACACATGCTGGAACTTTTTACTTTGAAATGTTTTGTAGTTTCTGAGTTATTTAACTTAAACGCCCAATACATTCTCAATGGCAATAGCACAAACTTTGGCATGCTACTAGTCCTACATACTTACACCTAGAAACCCCATTCAAACCTATTTAGGTTCATCTTATGGTGGACATGTTTGCCTGAAAAGGAATCTTTGAAATGTTTCATAGTTTTAGAAATATAGTGCTTTCAAATTTGAGAAATGTACAATGGGGCTCAATGGCAGATATTGGCACGTCAAAAAAGCACTTTCACCTAGAAACTCCATTCACACTTTTTATAATTCAGCTTACTGTGGAGACACATGCTGGGACTTTTTACTTTGAAATGTTTTGTAGTTTCTGAGTTATTTAACTTAAACGCCCAATGCATTCTCAATGGCAAATAGCACAAACTTTGGCATGCTACTAGTCCTACATACTTACACCTAGAAACCCCATTCAAACCTATTTAGGTTCATCTTATGGTGGACATGTTTGCCTGAAAAGGAATCTTTGAAATGTTTCATAGTTTTAGAAATATAGTGCTTTCAAATTTGAGAAATCTACAATGGGGGTCAAAGGCAGATATTGGCACGTCAAAAAAGCACTTTCACCTAGAAACTCCATTCACACTTTTTATAATTCAGCTTACTGTGGAGACACATGCTGGAACTTTTTACTTTGAAATGTTTTGTAGTTTCTGAGTTATTTAACTTAAACGCCCAATGCATTCTCAATGGCAATAGCACAAACTTTGGCATGCTACTAGTCCTACATACTTACACCTATAAACCCCATTCAAACCTATTTAGGTTAATCTTATGGTGGACATGTTTGCCTGAAAAGGAATCTTTGACATGTTTCATAGTTTTAGAAATATAGTGCTTTCAAATTTGAGAAATGTACAATGGGGCTCAATGGCAGATATTGGCACATCAAAAAAGCACTTTCACCTAGAAACTCCATTCACACTTTTTATAATTCAGCTTACTGTGGAGACACATGCTGGAACTTTTTACTTTGAAATGTTTTGTAGTTTCTGAGTTATTTAACTTAAACGCCCAATGCATTCCCAATGGCAATAGCACAAACTTTGGCATGCTACTAGTCCTACATACTTACACCTATAAACCCCATTCAAACCTATTTAGGTTAATCTTATAGTAGACATGTTTGCCTGAAAAGGAATCTTTGAAATGTTTCATAGTTTTAGAAATATAGTGCTTTCAAATTTGAGAAATCTACAATGGGGGTCAAAGGCAGATATTGGCACGTCAAAAAAGCACTTTCACCTAGAAACTCCATTCACACTTTTTATAATTCAGCTTACTGTGGAGACACATGCTGGAACTTTTTACTTTGAAATGTTTTGTAGTTTCTGAGTTATTTAACTTAAACGCCCAATGCATTCTCAATGGCAATAGCACAAACTTTGGCATGCTACTAGTCCTACATACTTACACCTAGAAACCCCATTCAAACCTATTTAGGTTCATCTTATGGTGGACATGTTTGCCTGAAAAGGAATCTTTGAAATGTTTCATAGTTTTAGAAATATAGTGCTTTCAAATTTGAGAAATGTACAATGGGGCTCAATGGCAGATATTGGCACGTCAAAAAAGCACTTTCACCTAGAAACTCCATTCACACTTTTTATAATTCAGCTTACTGTGGAGACACATGCTGGAACTTTTTACTTTGAAATGTTTTGTAGTTTCTGAGTTATTTAACCTAAACGCCCAATGCATTCTCAATGGCAATAGCACAAACTTTGGCATGCTACTAGTCCTACATACTTACACCTAGAAACCCCATTCAAACCTATTTAGGTTCATCTTATAGTAGACATGTTTGCCTGAAAAGGAATCTTTGAAATGTTTCATAGTTTTAGAAATATAGTGCTTTCAAATTTGAGAAATCTACAATGGGGGTCAAAGGCAGATATTGGCACGTCAAAAAAGCACTTTCACCTAGAAACTCCATTCACACTTTTTATAATTCAGCTTACTGTGGAGACACATGCTGGAACTTTTTACTTTGAAATGTTTTGTAGTTTCTGAGTTATTTAACTTAAACGCCCAATGCATTCTCAATGGCAATAGCACAAACTTTGGCATGCTACTAGTCCTACATACTTACACCTATAAACCCCATTCAAACCTATTTAGGTTAATCTTATGGTGGACATGTTTGCCTGAAAAGGAATCTTTGAAATGTTTCATAGTTTTAGAAATATAGTGCTTTCAAATTTGAGAAATGTACAATGGGGCTCAATGGCAGATATTGGCACGTCAAAAAAGCACTTTCACCTAGAAACTCCATTCACACTTTTTATAATTCAGCTTACTGTGGAGACACATGCTGGAACTTTTTACTTTGAAATGTTTTGTAGTTTCTGAGTTATTTAACCTAAACGCCCAATGCATTCTCAATGGCAATAGCACAAACTTTGGCATGCTACTAGTCCTACATACTTACACCTAGAAACCCCATTCAAACCTATTTAGGTTCATCTTATAGTAGACATGTTTGCCTGAAAAGGAATCTTTGAAATGTTTCATAGTTTTAGAAATATAGTGCTTTCAAATTTGAGAAATCTACAATGGGGGTCAAAGGCAGATATTGGCACGTAAAAAAAGCACTTTCACCTAGAAACTCCATTCACACTTTTTATAATTCAGCTTACTGTGGAGACACATGCTGGAACTTTTTACTTTGAAATGTTTTGTAGTTTCTGAGTTATTTAACTTAAACGCCCAATGCATTCTCAATGGCAATAGCACAAACTTTGGCATGCTACTAGTCCTACATACTTACACCTATAAACCCCATTCAAACCTATTTAGGTTAATCTTATGGTGGACATGTTTGCCTGAAAAGGAATCTTTGAAATGTTTCATAGTTTTAGAAATATAGTGCTTTCAAATTTGAGAAATGTACAATGGGGCTCAATGGCAGATATTGGCAGGTCAAAAAAGCACTTTCACCTAGAAACTCCATTCACACTTTTTATAATTCAGCTTACTGTGGAGACACATGCTGGAACTTTTTACTTTGAAATGTTTTGTAGTTTCTGAGTTGTTTAACTTAAACGCCCAATACATTCTCAATGGCAATAGCACAAACTTTGGCATGCTACTAGTCCTACATACTTACACCTAGAAACCCCATTCAAACCTATTTAGGTTCATCTTATGGTGGACATGTTTGCCTGAAAAGGAATCTTTGAAATGTTTCATAGTTTTAGAAATATAGTGCTTTCAAATTTGAGAAATGTACAATGGGGCTCAATGGCAGATATTGGCACGTCAAAAAAGCACTTTCACCTAGAAACTCCATTCACACTTTTTATAATTCAGCTTACTGTGGAGACACATGCTGGGACTTTTTACTTTGAAATGTTTTGTAGTTTCTGAGTTATTTAACTTAAACGCCCAATGCATTCTCAATGGCAATAGCACAAACTTTGGCATGCTACTAGTCCTACATACTTACACCTATAAACCCCATTCAAACCTATTTAGGTTAATCTTATGGTGGACATGTTTGCCTGAAAAGGAATCTTTGAAATGTTTCATAGTTTTAGAAATATAGTGCTTTCAAATTTGAGAAATGTACAATGGGGCTCAATGGCAGATATTGGCACGTCAAAAAAGCACTTTCACCTAGAAACTCCATTCACACTTTTTATAATTCAGCTTACTGTGGAGACACATGCTGGAACTTTTTACTTTGAAATGTTTTGTAGTTTCTGAGTTATTTAACCTAAACGCCCAATGCATTCTCAATGGCAATAGCACAAACTTTGGCATGCTACTAGTCCTACATACTTACACCTAGAAACCCCATTCAAACCTATTTAGGTTCATCTTATAGTAGACATGTTTGCCTGAAAAGGAATCTTTGAAATGTTTCATAGTTTTAGAAATATAGTGCTTTCAAATTTGAGAAATCTACAATGGGGGTCAAAGGCAGATATTGGCACGTAAAAAAAGCACTTTCACCTAGAAACTCCATTCACACTTTTTATAATTCAGCTTACTGTGGAGACACATGCTGGAACTTTTTACTTTGAAATGTTTTGTAGTTTCTGAGTTATTTAACTTAAACGCCCAATGCATTCTCAATGGCAATAGCACAAACTTTGGCATGCTACTAGTCCTACATACTTACACCTATAAACCCCATTCAAACCTATTTAGGTTAATCTTATGGTGGACATGTTTGCCTGAAAAGGAATCTTTGAAATGTTTCATAGTTTTAGAAATATAGTGCTTTCAAATTTGAGAAATGTACAATGGGGCTCAATGGCAGATATTGGCAGGTCAAAAAAGCACTTTCACCTAGAAACTCCATTCACACTTTTTATAATTCAGCTTACTGTGGAGACACATGCTGGAACTTTTTACTTTGAAATGTTTTGTAGTTTCTGAGTTGTTTAACTTAAACGCCCAATACATTCTCAATGGCAATAGCACAAACTTTGGCATGCTACTAGTCCTACATACTTACACCTAGAAACCCCATTCAAACCTATTTAGGTTCATCTTATGGTGGACATGTTTGCCTGAAAAGGAATCTTTGAAATGTTTCATAGTTTTAGAAATATAGTGCTTTCAAATTTGAGAAATGTACAATGGGGCTCAATGGCAGATATTGGCACGTCAAAAAAGCACTTTCACCTAGAAACTCCATTCACACTTTTTATAATTCAGCTTACTGTGGAGACACATGCTGGGACTTTTTACTTTGAAATGTTTTGTAGTTTCTGAGTTATTTAACTTAAACGCCCAATGCATTCTCAATGGCAATAGCACAAACTTTGGCATGCTACTAGTCCTACATACTTACACCTAGAAACCCCATTCAAACCTATTTAGGTTCATCTTATGGTGGACATGTTTGCCTGAAAAGGAACCTTTGAAATGTTTCATAGTTTTAGAAATATAGTGCTTTCAAATTTGAGAAATGTACAATGGGGCTCAATGGCAGATATTGGCACGTCAAAAAAGCACTTTCACCTAGAAACTCCATTCACACTTTCTATAATTCAGCTTACTGTGGAGACACATGCTGGAACTTTTTACTTTGAAATGTTTTGTAGTTTCTGAGTTATTTAACTTAAACGCCCAATGCATTCTCAATGGCAATAGCACAAACTTTGGCATGCTACTAGTCCTACATACTTACACCTAGAAACCCCATTCAAACCTATTTAGGTTCATCTTATGGTAGACATGTTTGCCTGAAAAGGAATCTTTGAAATGTTTCATAGTTTTAGAAATATAGTGCTTTCAAATTTGAGAAATCTACAATGGGGCTCAATGGCAGATATTGGCACGTCAAAAAAGCACTTTCACCTAGAAACTCCATTCACACTTTTTATAATTCAGCTTACTGTGGAGACACATGCTGGAACTTTTTACTTTGAAATGTTTTGTAGTTTCTGAGTTATTTAACTTAAACGCCCAATGCATTCTCAATGGCAATAGCACAAACTTTGGCATGCTACTAGTCCTACATACTTACACCTAGAAACCCCATTCAAACCTATTTAGGTTCATCTTATGGTGGACATGTTTGCCTGAAAAGGAATCTTTGAAATGTTTCATAGTTTTAGAAATATAGTGCTTTCAAATTTGAGAAATCTACAATGGGGGTCAAAGGCAGATATTGGCACGTCAAAAAAGCACTTTCACCTAGAAACTCCATTCACACTTTTTATAATTCAGCTTACTGTGGAGACACATGCTGGAACTTTTTACTTTTAAATGTTTTGTAGTTTCTGAGTTATTTAACTTAAACGCCCAATGCATTCTCAATGGCAATAGCACAAACTTTGGCATGCTACTAGTCTTACATACTTACACCTATAAACCCCATTCAAACCTATTTAGGTTAATCTTATGGTGGACATGTTTGCCTGAAAAGGAATCTTTGAAATGTTTCATAGTTTTAGAAATATAGTGCTTTCAAATTTGAGAAATGTACAATGGGGCTCAATGGCAGATATTGGCACGTCAAAAAAGCACTTTCACCTAGAAACTCCATTCACACTTTTTATAATTCAGCTTACTGTGGAGACACATGCTGGAACTTTTTACTTTGAAATGTTTTGTAGTTTCTGAGTTATTTAACTTAAACGCCCAATGCATTCCCAATGGCAATAGCACAAACTTTGGCATGCTACTAGTCCTACATACTTACACCTATAAACCCCATTCAAACCTATTTAGGTTCATCTTATAGTAGACATGTTTGCCTGAAAAGGAATCTTTGAAATGTTTCATAGTTTTAGAAATATAGTGCTTTCAAATTTGAGAAATCTACAATGGGGGTCAAAGGCAGATATTGGCACGTCAAAAAAGCACTTTCACCTAGAAACTCCATTCACACTTTTTATAATTCAGCTTACTGTGGAGACACATGCTGGAACTTTTTACTTTGAAATGTTTTGTAGTTTCTGAGTTATTTAACTTAAACGCCCAATGCATTCTCAATGGCAATAGCACAAACTTTGGCATGCTACTAGTCCTACATACTTACACCTATAAACCCCATTCAAACCTATTTAGGTTAATCTTATGGTGGACATGTTTGCCTGAAAAGGAATCTTTGAAATGTTTCATAGTTTTAGAAATATAGTGCTTTCAAATTTGAGAAATGTACAATGGGGCTCAATGGCAGATATTGGCACGTCAAAAAAGCACTTTCACCTAGAAACTCCATTCACACTTTTTATAATTCAGCTTACTGTGGAGACACATGCTGGAACTTTTTACTTTGAAATGTTTTGTAGTTTCTGAGTTATTTAACTTAAACGCCCAATACATTCTCAATGGCAATAGCACAAACTTTGGCATGCTACTAGTCCTACATACTTACACCTAGAAACCCCATTCAAACCTATTTAGGTTCATCTTATGGTGGACATGTTTGCCTGAAAAGGAATCTTTGAAATGTTTCATAGTTTTAGAAATATAGTGCTTTCAAATTTGAGAAATGTACAATGGGGCTCAATGGCAGATATTGGCACGTCAAAAAAGCACTTTCACCTAGAAACTCCATTCACACTTTTTATAATTCAGCTTACTGTGGAGACACATGCTGGGACTTTTTACTTTGAAATGTTTTGTAGTTTCTGAGTTATTTAACTTAAACGCCCAATGCATTCTCAATGGCAATAGCACAAACTTTGGCATGCTACTAGTCCTACATACTTACACCTAGAAACCCCATTCAAACCTATTTAGGTTCATCTTATGGTAGACATGTTTGCCTGAAAAGGAATCTTTGAAATGTTTCATAGTTTTAGAAATATAGTGCTTTCAAATTTGAGAAATCTACAATGGGGGTCAAAGGCAGATATTGGCACGTCAAAAAAGCACTTTCACCTAGAAACTCCATTCACACTTTTTATAATTCAGCTTACTGTGGAGACACATGCTGGAACTTTTTACTTTGAAATGTTTTGTAGTTTCTGAGTTATTTAACTTAAACGCCCAATGCATTCTCAATGGCAATAGCACAAACTTTGGCATGCTACTAGTCCTACATACTTACACCTATAAACTCCATTCAAACCTATTTAGGTTCATCTTATGGTGGACATGTTTGCCTGAAAAGGAATCTTTGAAATGTTTCATAGTTTTAGAAATATAGTGCTTTCAAATTTGAGAAATGTACAATGGGGCTCAATGGCAGATATTGGCACGTCAAAAAAGCACTTTCACCTAGAAACTCCATTCACACTTTTTATAATTCAGCTTACTGTGGAGACACATGCTGGAACTTTTTACTTTGAAATGTTTTGTAGTTTCTGAGTTATTTAACTTAAACGCCCAATGCATTCTCAATGGCAATAGCACAAACTTTGGCATGCTACTAGTCCTACATACTTACACCTAGAAACCCCATTCAAACCTATTTAGGTTCATCTTATGGTGGACATGTTTGCCTGAAAAGGAACCTTTGAAATGTTTCATAGTTTTATAAATATAGTGCTTTCAAATTTGAGAAATCTACAATGGGGCTCAATGGCAGATATTGGCACGTCAAAAAAGCACTTTCACCTAGAAACTCCATTCACACTTTTTATAATTCAGCTTACTGTGGAGACACATGCTGGAACTTTTTACTTTGAAATGTTTTGTAGTTTCTGAGTTATTTAACTTAAACACCCAATGCATTCTCAATGGCAATAGCACAAACTTTGGCATGCTACTAGTCCTACATACTTACACCTAGAAACCCCATTCAAACCTATTTAGGTTAATCTTATGGTAGACATGTTTGCCTGAAAAGAAATCTTTGAAATGTTTCATAGTTTTAGAAATATAGTGCTTTCAAATTTGAGAAATGTACAATGGGGCTCAATGGCAGATATTGGCACGTCAAAAAAGCACTTACACCTAGAAACTCCATTCACACTATTTATAATTCAGCTTACTGTGGAGACACATGCTGGAACTTTTTACTTTGAAATGTTTTGTAGTTTCTGAGTTATTTAACTTAAACGCCCAATGCATTCTCAATGGCAATAGCACAAACTTTGGCATGCTACTAGTCCTACATACTTACACCTAGAAACCCCATTCAAACCTATTTAGGTTAATCTTATGGTAGACATGTTTGCCTGAAAATAAATCTTTGAAATGTTTCATAGTTTTAGAAATATAGTGCTTTCAAATTTGAGAAATGTACAATGGGGCTCAATGGCAGATATTGGCATGTCAAAAAAGCACTTTCACCTAGAAACTCCATTCACACTTTTTATAATTCAGCTTACTGTGGAGACACATGCTGGAACTTTTTACTTTGAAATGTTTTGAAGTTTCTGAGTTATTTAACTTAAACGCCCAATGCATTCTCAATGGCAATAGCACAAACTTTGGCATGCTACTAGTCTAACATACTTACACCTAGAAACCCCATTCAAACCTATTTAGGTTCATCTTATGGTGGACATGTTTGCCTGAAAAGGAATCTTTGAAATGTTTCATAGTTTTAGAAATATAGTGCTTTCAAATTTGAGAAATGTACAATGGGGCTCAATGGCAGATATTGGCACGTCAAAAAAGCACTTTCACCTAGAAACTCCATTCACACTTTTTAAAATTCAGCTTACTGTGGAGACACATGCTGGAACTTTTTACATTGAAATGTTTTGTAGTTTCTGAGTTATTTAACTTAAACGCCCATTGCATTCTCAATGGTAATAGCACAAACTTTGGCATGCTACTAGTCCTACATACTTACACCTAGAAACCCCATTCAAACCTATTTAGGTTCATCTTATGGTAGACATGTTTGCCTGAAAAGGAATCTTTGAAATGTTTCATAGTGCTTTCAAATTTGAGAAATCTACAATGGGGCTCAATGGCAGATATTGGCACGTCAAAAAAGCACTTTCACCTAGAAACTCCATTCACACTTTTTATAATTCAGCTTACTGTGGAGACACATGCTGGAACTTTTTACTTTGAAATGTTTTGTAGTTTCTGAGTTATTTAACTTAAACGCCCAATGCATTCTCAATGGCAATAGCACAAACTTTGGCATGCTACTAGTCCTACATACTTACACCTAGAAACCCCATTCAAACCTATTTAGGTTCATCTTATGGTGGACATGTTTGCCTGATAAGGAATCTTTGAAATGTTTCATAGTTTTAGAAATATAGTGCTTTCAAATTTGAGAAATGTACAATGGGGCTCAATGGCAGATATTGGCACGTCAAAAAAGCACTTTCACCTAGAAACTCAATTCACACTTTTTATAATTCAGCTTACTGTGGAGACACATGCTGGAACTTTTTACTTTGAAATGTTTTGTAGTTTCTGAGTTATTTACCTTAAACGCCCAATGCATTCTCAATGGCAATAGCACAAACTTTGGCATGCTACTAGTCCTACATACTTACACCTAGAAACCCCATTCAAACCTATTTAGGTTCATCTTATGGTAGACATGTTTGCCTGAAAAGGAATCTTTGAAATGTTTCATAGTTTTAGAAATATAGTGCTTTCAAATTTGAGAAATCTACAATGGGGGTCAAAGGCAGATATTGGCACGTCAAAAAAGCACTTTCACCTAGAAACTCCATTCACACTTTTTATAATTCAGCTTACTGTGGAGACACATGCTGGAACTTTTTACTTTGAAATGTTTTGTAGTTTCTGAGTTATTTAACTTAAACGCCCAATGCATTCTCAATGGCAATAGCACAAACTTTGGCATGCTACTAGTCCTACATACTTACACCTAGAAACCCCATTCAAACCTATTTAGGTTCATCTTATGGTGGACATGTTTGCCTGAAAAGGAACCTTTGAAATGTTTCATAGTTTTATAAATATAGTGCTTTCAAATTTGAGAAATCTACAATGGGGCTCAATGGCAGATATTGGCACGTCAAAAAAGCACTTTCACCTAGAAACTCCATTCACACTTTTTATAATTCAGCTTACTGTGGAGACACATGCTGGAACTTTTTACTTTGAAATGTTTTGTAGTTTCTGAGTTATTTAACTTAAACACCCAATGCATTCTCAATGGCAATAGCACAAACTTTGGCATGCTACTAGTCCTACATACTTACACCTAGAAACCCCATTCAAACCTATTTAGGTTAATCTTATGGTAGACATGTTTGCCTGAAAAGAAATCTTTGAAATGTTTCATAGTTTTAGAAATATAGTGCTTTCAAATTTGAGAAATGTACAATGGGGCTCAATGGCAGATATTGGCACGTCAAAAAAGCACTTTCACCTAGAAACTCCATTCACACTATTTATAATTCAGCTTACTGTGGAGACACATGCTGGAACTTTTTACTTTGAAATGTTTTGTAGTTTCTGAGTTATTTAACTTAAACGCCCAATGCATTCTCAATGGCAATAGCACAAACTTTGGCATGCTACTAGTCCTACATACTTACACCTATAAACCCCATTCAAACCTATTTAGGTTAATCTTATGGTGGACATGTTTGCCTGAAAAGGAATCTTTGAAATGTTTCATAGTTTTAGAAATATAGTGCTTTCAAATTTGAGAAATGTACAATGGGGCTCAATGGCAGATATTGGCACGTCAAAAAAGCACTTTCACCTAGAAACTCCATTCACACTTTTTATAATTCAGCTTACTGTGGAGACACATGCTGGAACTTTTTACTTTGAAATGTTTTGTAGTTTTTGAGTTATTTAACCTAAACGCCCAATGCATTCTCAATGGCAATAGCACAAACTTTGGCATGCTACTAGTCCTACATACTTACACCTAGAAACCCCATTCAAACCTATTTAGGTTCATCTTATAGTAGACATGTTTGCCTGAAAAGGAATCTTTGAAATGTTTCATAGTTTTAGAAATATAGTGCTTTCAAATTTGAGAAATCTACAATGGGGGTCAAAGGCAGATATTGGCACGTCAAAAAAGCACTTTCACCTAGAAACTCCATTCACACTTTTTATAATTCAGCTTACTGTGGAGACACATGCTGGAACTTTTTACTTTGAAATGTTTTGTAGTTTCTGAGTTATTTAACTTAAACGCCCAATGCATTCTCAATGGCAATAGCACAAACTTTGGCATGCTACTAGTCCTACATACTTACACCTATAAACCCCATTCAAACCTATTTAGGTTAATCTTATGGTGGACATGTTTGCCTGAAAAGGAATCTTTGAAATGTTTCATAGTTTTAGAAATATAGTGCTTTCAAATTTGAGAAATGTACAATGGGGCTCAATGGCAGATATTGGCACGTCAAAAAAGCACTTTCACCTAGAAACTCCATTCACACTTTTTATAATTCAGCTTACTGTGGAGACACATGCTGGAACTTTTTACTTTGAAATGTTTTGTAGTTTCTGAGTTATTTAACTTAAACGCCCAATGCATTCTCAATGGCAATAGCACAAACTTTGGCATGCTACTAGTCCTACATACTTACACCTAGAAACCCCATTCAAACCTATTTAGGTTCATCTTATGGTGGACATGTTTGCCTGAAAAGGAACCTTTGAAATGTTTCATAGTTTTAGAAATATAGTGCTTTCAAATTTGAGAAATCTACAATGGGGCTCAATGGCAGATATTGGCACGTCAAAAAAGCACTTTCACCTAGAAACTCCATTCACACTTTTTATAATTCAGCTTACTGTGGAGACACATGCTGGAACTTTTTACTTTGAAATGTTTTGTAGTTTCTGAGTTATTTAACTTAAACACCCAATGCATTCTCAATGGCAATAGCACAAACTTTGGCATGCTACTAGTCCTACATACTTACACCTAGAAACCCCATTCAAACCTATTTAGGTTAATCGTATGGTAGACATGTTTGCCTGAAAAGAAATCTTTGAAATGTTTCATAGTTTTAGAAATATAGTGCTTTCAAATTTGAGAAATGTACAATGGGGCTCAATGGCAGATATTGGCATGTCAAAAAAGCACTTTCACCTAGAAACTCCATTCACACTTTTTATAATTCAGCTTACTGTGGAGACACATGCTGGAACTTTTTACTTTGAAATGTTTTGAAGTTTCTGAGTTATTTAACTTAAACGCCCAATGCATTCTCAATGGCAATAGCACAAACTTTGGCATGCTACTAGTCCTACATACTTACACCTAGAAACCCCATTCAAACCTATTTAGGTTCATCTTATGGTGGACATGTTTGCCTGAAAAGGAATCTTTGAAATGTTTCATAGTTTTAGAAATATAGTGCTTTCAAATTTGAGAAATGTACAATGGGGCTCAATGGCAGATATTGGCAAGTAAAGATTTGAGTGGGGTTTGAACCCACAACCTCCAGATCATGTAACCAGTGTGCTAAGTCACTGAGCTACTTGCTATCTGCCACAACACAGTTTGCCTTTCCCTTTGAGTAACAACACTTATACAAAAATAAAATACAAAAAATAAAATAACGGGAGATTTGTCTATTGTTTATTGTGCTGTTGTTTATCTCTAGAGGTTTAATGCTTATGAACCACAATGGAAACAAGTCTCTGGCTCTTCTATCATTATCTTTTTTGCTTTTTGTACACACCAAGCACAGTGGCTCACTGGGTACAGAGCCTGCCTGGGAATCAGGAGGCCACAGATTCAACTCTGTCTCTGACATATTGCCCCAAAATCATGAAAGAATGACATACTATAGTATGCTGTCTGAACCCATGAACTATAGTAGGCCTATTTCGTGATTTTCATATTTTTTTCAAATCCTCCAAAATCACAAAAAATGACATGCTATATTATGCCGTCCGAAACCATGGACATAGTACAGTATGTCGTTTTTTCGTGATTTTCATCTTTTTTTCAAATCGTCCAAAATCACGAAAAACAACATGCTATAGTATGCCGTCCGAAACCAAATATGAGAAATGTATAATGGGGCTCAATGGCAGATATTGGCACGTAAAAAAAAAGTCACTTTCACGGCAAATCACTTTCACCTAGAAACTCCATTCACACTTTTTGTAATTCAGCTTACTGTGGAGACATGCTGGAACTTTTTACCCCATTCAATATAGCATATTATATAAAGTTTTGTCACTTTACTTAAAGGTCACAAAGTCATGCTATAAGGTATTATAAAATGATACAACTGCTAATAACCATTAAAGAATGTTGCCACTTTACTTAAAGGTCTCAAAGTCCTGCTATAGTATATTATTGATGTTTATAAGACATTATTCCATTTAATACACATTGGTTGTAATGCATTATGACACAGACATTAACCATTAAAGAATGTTGCCACTTTACATAAAGGTCTCAAAGTCCTGCTATAGCATATTATTGATGTTTATAAGACATTATTCCATTTAATACACATTGGTTATAATGCATTATGACAGACATTACAGCACTTCTCTATGTGCCTTTATAACCACCAAAATTATAATAGTTATAATGTGCTGTTCCACTGAGCATAATAATGCATTATGACCAGCACTTATAATACGTTATAAACATGGTTCTAAGTTGTTATACATGATTACAAACATTTATAACGAGTGTTATAATGCCTTATAAGCACATTATAATGCATTATAAATGTGCTATAATGCATTATAAAGACGACCTTAATATAAAGTGTTACCAAAGCTTTTAGTCAATCAGAAATTCACAAGGTTGTATACACTGGTCAGTGTGGAAATAGGACCCAGAGACAGACCCAGCCGGGGACACACATTGCCGGGCAATGGCTGCTCCACTCAATTATCTATTAGGCTATTTTCAAAAAGCCTGAATAGGTTTTAAGTGCTCATGTCAATATAGTCGCTGCTTTTGGACTTTAATGTCCTTTTCACATGGTTTATTTACAGGCCGGCTGGGCTTTCCTCAGCGTGACAAGACAACAGGAAGTAAGTATTATGTGAAGTATATGAGGTATCAGGAAGTGAGGTAGATATATATATATATATATATATATATATATATATATATATATGATACAATCAAGTACAATTGAATAAATGTGTCAACTGTCATCACCTTGAAAGATATATAATGAGGACTCAATGTTTATGGTACCAAGACAGGATAAATGGCATGTGAAATCAAATAAGAAATAGTAAATTGTAAAATGTAGCCTTAATCACTCTCAACGTTGAAGTCATTGTTTTTTTTTAAATATTTTTTATCCCACAATTTTGCAACCCATTTTTTTTCACCCAGTGTCAATTATCTAATGTAATCCTGGGTGCTACACACTTCCTCTGCCAACCTGGGGGGGCGGGGGGCAGCGGACTTACCTCATGCTTCCTTATATGCATGAGGAGTCCAAGCTGCATCTTTTCACCTGACAGGGGGGGGAATTTCCCTGGCTGGCTGTAGCGCGTGGAAGGAACACGTTATTCCGACCAGTTCCTTTCCCCTCCATCAGGCGCCCCGGCTGGCCAGGGGGAGGTAGTTTAGAGACCAGGATTACTGCATGTTTTTTTGTGAGGGTACCTACCCTAGGGGACACGGGGAGAACATGCGAGGGTACCTACCCTAGGGGACACAGGGAGAACATGTGAGGGTACCTACCCTAGGGGACACGGGGAGAACATGTGAGGGTACCTACCCTAGGGGACACGGGGAGAACATGTGAGGGTACCTACCCTAGAGGACACGGGGAGAACATGTGAGGGTATCTACCCTAGGGGACACGGGGAGAACATGTGAGGGTACCTACCCTAGGGGACACGGGGAGAACATGCAAACTACACACAAAAAGGCTCTTTCGCCAACCCGGCCTTGGGTATGGGCACCGATGACGCGGAGGAGAGAACACACCCCCAGTGCCCACAGTGTCCCCAGCGGGAATCGAACCCGGGACCTTCTAGCTGTAGTTGTTTTTTAACCTGAACAGAACACCTTCAGTCTGTCCCAGGACCTACTGGACTGCATTGTTCCACACTCCCTCATTGAAGATTCTGATCCAACACAGGGAGATCTGATCCACCACACAGGTTGACGTGTAGAACCGGACCTCCATTCTGTTGAGACAGCAGAGCCACAGTCCAGCTGTCTACACACTACAGATGATGCCCCCTGGTTCCAGTTCGACGTCAAATCAGCCACTGGTCTCCACTCTCCATGGTATTTCATCTCCAGTATACCAGTGCACTGACTGGTTCCTTCCGCCAACCGCACAGCACCAGACTCTGTACAGAGACAACAGAACAGTAATATTATATGGGATTATAAGGGATGTCCTGATTTTCCCCCACTTATTTCGTTTCCGATCCGATACCACCATTTCTGTGTTAGCCGATACCGATACCAGTGTTGTGATCTCGTGTTGTGTTTACAGCTATCTAGCTATATATATATATATATATATATATATATATATATATATATATATAAATATATATATATATATCTCGTGTTGTGTTTATAGCAGACTCCTCACTCAAATGTGCACAAGCAGTTTGGGCAACTCCAAAGCAAACTCCACATGCCCCAACATTTTATTTACTTGCCATTCAGTATTTAAGTCCGACGTCATTTTGTAGTGCTACGTTACGTGCTATGTTTGTCCATGACAAAACAAATATATGATGTGGCGACAATAAAGACTATTATTAAAGGTGGTAACAGTCTTTTATTTTTGCTCAGTAAAATATTTCGGCGGCATATTTAGAATGTTTGCAGGCTTGAGTATGTTGAATCTAGTTTGCATTAATGAGGATTTAGTTGACACAATGAAATAAAATGGCGATGGTATTCCGTGTGGGGCGAGGAAAGCGCGAGGAAAGCGGTAAAATTAGACTTTCGTGGTTGTTTTCGTCTCAGATTTAGTCCGACGGAGCGCAGTATAACTCTATGGGGACACAAAAGCCACACAAAAGTAGGACCCGGTAGTATCTCAGGAGGGGGCGCTCACGTCACAGCTAGAATACTGAGTGTCAACCCCTTACCCCTGTGTGTAAGACACAAGGGTAGACTGGCATATTTGCAGATACCGATATGACCCGATATGACAAATAAGGGCCGATACCGATACAGTATTATAATCCAGTTTTAGGTGATACGCAACTCACCTTTTTAACCTTTTCACCTAAACGGTGATAACGAGTCGAGGCCATCATATTCGCGAATTATTTAGAGCAGTGGTTCTCAAAGTGTGGTCTGGGGACCCCCAGGGGTCCTTTAGGAAGTTTCAGGAGGTCCACAGCAAAACGAGGAACAGTTTTACCACTTTGACCCCATTTTGTACTTTGAAAATAGCCAATCTACAAGCTCACAATGTGTCCCATTACTGCCCATTTTGAGCTTGTAGATTGGGTTTTTCTTTTCTTTTTTTTACATTTTGGTAAAAACTCAAATCTTCCGTATGAGAAAATATTTTTCAAATATTTGTGTGCAGAATGCATGTCAATTTGGGGGTGCTTGACATGAAAATGTTTGAGATATACTGCTTTAGCGTTTTCAACAGGCCTGGAAATTACAATCCAACCTCAACAGACCGGTAGAGTTGAAGCCGAGCACCATTCCCACCCCATAACCCCCACCCGACCGACCAACATCGCACAGATTATGTTTCGTTCAGGTTATACCTTTGACAGTGAGAGAGAGGAGCTCGCTCTCAGAGGAGAAGTTATGGGGTGCACCATGAGAGAAAACATGGACGTGATAAACACAGCTGTAGTTCCCCTGGTGGGAGTGGTCTGCCGCCGTAAACAGGAAGGTGGCAGAATGACTGACAGCTAGCTGGGCGTAGGTGCGTGTCGTGTCGGGTCCGGTGAAGTCCAGGCGAAAGGAGCCTCCTGGGTACTGCGGCCGGATGGAGCATCTGATGCGGAAGCTGGAACCCTCAGACACCTGTCACCCCTGCTGCTGGCCCTCGGAAATAACCCCGTCTATGGAGGAGGTGATGGTCGGCTCAAACAGCAGATCTGTAACCAGACGAGAGGTAAGTAAGTAAGTATATTTTATTTGTAAAGCACCTTTGAGGACAAAGTCACAAGGTGCTGAACAGAACACAGAACAAGCAATCAACAAGTTAAAACCAAACAGGAAAACAGAGCACAATAAAGTAAAAAGACAATGAAGAATTAAACGAAACCAATAAACAAGGCAAAATCTCAAAACATAGACATGTAAGATGGACAGCATAACATTGTGGCAGAGTAGAAACGTCCGTATCCCCCGCCCCCCCCTCCCCTGTGCGCACCAACTTACATGTCCAGGGTGCTCCTTTGAGAACTAGCCCCAAAATATGAATGTGCACCCCTGCTTATTATGAGACAATTTAAAATGAAACTTCTATGACAGTGGTGACATAATGAAGTGTCAGCCCTTCGGTCGCCTGTAACCTTAAAGCTGCTATAAGCAATAATATTGCAAAAAAAATACCATTACAATTTTGTACAATGATATTATCATTGTACAAAATTGTAATGGTATTTTTTTTTCTTTCTTTTTGTCAGACAGCCAGCAATGGGTAAAACGCTCCCAAAAAATGTAGTCTCTGTGACACATCTAGGGGCCGCAATCTGCATTCAAAGATGTTCCTATAGAAGCTTTGTCATTGGTCGAAAAAAAACCCGGTCGCAATGACTAACCAATCAGGAAGCAGACAGGCAAATCGACCAATGACAAAGCTTCTAGGGAAATCTTTGAATGCAGATTGCGGCCCCTAGATGTGTCACAGAGACTACATTTTTTTTGGGAGCGTTCTACCGTTGCTGGCTGTCTGAATACCAAAAAAGAAAAAAAGAAAGGTCATTAAAATGTTGACATAGTATTGCTTATAGCAGCTTTAAGGCGTCTTACTGGTATATAGTTTTTGTATTTTTTTAAATATTTTTTCCATTTCATTCATGCTTTGTAATGAACAGTTTTGCAACATTACGTGATTGACATTGACGACTCACATGCTGATTGGCTATACTGTAGTAAGAGTAAATAAATCATAACTAGTGTCTAGAAAAGTACATACTTGTCTTGCATATTTAGTTGTCTATCTAAGCATATGAATATCACCAATTTGACTGACAGATTCAATAGAGTTAATAGACCGTACAGATCAAAGTCATTGCTAATTGTTACCTGAACACAACACCTCCAGTTGGTCCAAAGATCTACCGGACTGCATTGTTCCACACTCCCTCAGTGAAGATTCTGATCCAACACAGGGAGATCTGATCCACCACACAGGTTGACGTGTAGAACCGGACCTCCATTCTGTTGAGACAGCAGAGCCACAGTCCAGCTGTCTGCACACTACAGATGATGTCCCCTGGTTCCAGACTGACATAAAATCAGCCACTGGTCTCCACTCTCCCTGGTGTTTCATCAGTATACCCGTACACGGACTGGTTCCTCCCTCCAACCTGACATCATCCAACTCTGTACAGAGACAACAAAATACGTTTTTTTTTTTTAAAGTAGGCCTAATATGTTTTGTGAAGAGAAAAACACAATCAAATAAAAATGACTTTCACATTGTGCCGTGAAAATGTTCCATTCAGGTTATTACCTGCGACAGTGACAGAGAGGAGCTCGCTCTCAGAGGAGAAGTTATGGGAGAAAACATGGACGTGATAAGCACAGCTGTAGTTCCCCTGGTGGGAGTGGTCTGCTGCAGGAAACAGGAAGTCGGCAGAGTGAAGTATCTGGGTGTGGTTATGTGTTGCGTTGGATCCAGTGAAGACAGTGTGATTGACAGCTGGATGGGTGTAGGTGTGTGTCGTGCTGGGTCCAGTGAAGGTGAGCTGGAAGGTGCCTCCCGGGTACTGTGCCTGGATGGTGCAGGTGATCGTAAAGCCGGAGCCCTCTAACACCTGCAACCCGTGATGCTCGCCGTCATCGGAAACCCCGTTTGTGGACGGGAGGAAAGTGATGTTTGGCTTAAACAGCAGATCTGTAACAAGACAGAGGCGATTGGCTGAAACAGCTGATGTAGGCATTGTCTTACGTTATATGGATTTAGGAGAAAATGTAAGTGAGATCAAACATATCGTTGCTGTCGGGAGGAAACCTCATAACTCCATTTTTGAAGTTTTTGATTTTTTTGTAGCTTAAATCAGTGCTATTGAACACCCTTTACGTCTGTGTGTTGTTTCGGAAATATTGAACCAATGGAAAGTAGTAAAAAGTGCTTTGGACAAAACCTCTTAACTCCATTGGACCCTCAACATGTCTGCTAAAGCAACTAACTCCACCACCTCTCCCCCTCTCATGGAAGTAACTGACAATATATAAACAGTCTAAACTTTGATGAGGCAGTATTGCTTTGTTTAAAAATATAAGGTTTTCTTAATTTCCTGAACAATTTATATTTTAAAGTTTCTGAAAAATGAACATTTTGGAGTTATGAGGTTTCCTCCCGACAGCAGAGATATACTGCCATCACCATCCTGGGTGGCCTATACCCCTATCCAATTGTGTTATCCAGTCAGTCATGGAAACCAATTACAAGCAGCAATTACAACAGCATGAGATATCCTAAGACGGTGTTGCAAAAATCCACAACAATGTGAGTTTGAAAAAAGATCTATAGCTATATGTCTGTCTGTCCATCCGTCCGTATCATCACAGTTAGGGATCATGTATTTACTAACGTACAGGGGAAACTGTTCCTTTGTTCCAGCTATAGGTTAACTGCAGGTGGTCTCAAAAAACATGAAGGAAAACTGGCAGAAAAAGACTCGCAGCATGAAAGATTAAGGAAGACCCGCTGAGACTTAAGAAAATAGAATTTATTTTATTTATAGATGCTCATAATAAAGTGCTCTGTGCTCAGTCAGTTAAAATTAGCAAACGTTTCGGTCCTGGGACCTTCAGAAAATTGTCAATGAGACCTTTTTTCTTTTATTTCCGTTATCTTTTTTATTTCGGTTGATTATCTCATCTGCGTCACACAAAAGCTTACTAGCGAGTGGCCGCAGTTTCATCCACACAACACCGGCTCCCACGGCAGTACCATGTGAACAAGCATGGGCGGAGTTTTCAGCACGAGTGACTATTGAGCGAGCCAATGACAAAACAAAACACAGCATGTTCACGCAGCAATACGGAGCCAATAGGCTAGCTGCCAGCTGATAGGCTATTATACCAATGAAACGTGAGAATGGCCGTGATGTGTAAACGTATGCCAGTAGACTGGCTGCACAGAGCTGTATTCAATAGAGCGTCGCAGTCCCGCCTCCTACCCTGGACCAGGAAATGAAATCCAATGCATTATTCTCATAGACATTTCTTAAAGTATTTATTTAAAGACGGTTACGCCGCGGACAAAGCCAACTCGAGTCGTGACAACTCATGACAACACAAACAATATTTTGGACCAAACAAATAATTACAAAGAAGAAAAACAACAAAAAAAGTGTTGTAACCTGCCGTTTTTTTCTTCTTTCTAATTATTTGTTTGGTCCAAAATATTGTTTGTGTTGTCATGAGTTGTCACGACTCGAGTTGGCTTTGTCCGCGGTGTAACCGTCTTTAAATAAATACTTTAAGAAATGTCTATGAGAATAATGCATTGGATTTCATTTCCTGGTCCAGGGTAGGAGGCGGGACTGCGACGCTCTATACCAAATGAAACGGGAGATTTACAGAGACATGTAATCTGTAAATTACACATACACAGTAATCACTCTCACAAAAAAGGGACTTTATGTGTCCGGCCAGAGGTTGAGCTGGGTAAAAAGATTAAAAAATTAAAATGGACGAATGGCCACCCTGCATGTATACAGATACAAATTGGCATGAGGGGAGGAGATAAGGGAGGAGTTAAGCGTGCATGGTAAGCGTGCATGGGAGGAGTTGACATCGAGACAGAAATATGAAATAAGACACTGCATGTTTACTGTTACCTGAACAGATAACCGACGTGTAGACGGGGGGAGTACTCTTTGTTACACAGTCCCTCAGGGAAGATTCAGATCCACACATGACATCCCCCGGCGCATCTGAACTATCTTCAATTGCAGGATCAAATGAACTATATATGTTTGCAACAGCAGAGCCACAGTCCAGCTGTCGACACACTGCAGATGATATGTTCAGGCTCCAGTAACCGTCGAATTGCTCCCACTCGCCCTGGCGTTTAATCTCCAGTCCACCGACACAGTGCCTCACCATCCTGACATCAGACTCTGTACAGAGAAAATATGTGGAAAGCAACTAAGTGTTCTAGTTCATAATTTTGAATTATTACACAAGTATTGTACTTACGTATAATTTTAAGGTAGCCTATTTTTTGTTATTTTCCTTACCATAATATTTTAATATGTTTTACTCCTACTCAAATATTGCACTCTTTACTCTACTAAAATTTATGATTGATTGCAGATTTAGATTAGATTTACATTGCCTCAGACTTTGTCTCATTGCAATATGAATTGCTACATAGCAAATTGTTACTAAATGGCCATAAAACCAAGGCCATGCTATTGTCTCCAAACAGCCTAGTCAATGGCCCCTCAAACATCACCACTCTGGATGGAGTATCCTTTGAATGGGTTGAGTTGTACAAATATCTTGGGATTTGGTTGGACAATAAGTTACACTTTAAATACCACATTGATACCTTAACAAAAAAGCTAAAGTTCACGCTGAGTTTCTTCTACAGAATGTAGTCCTGCTTTTTCTAATGCTTCTCGCAAAAAGCTGGTCACAGGCCTCTTCCTGTCGCAGCTCGATTATGGCGATATTGTCTACCATTTTGCTAGTTCCTCAACTCTGAGAAAACTTGACCCCTTGTTTCATGCTACATTGAGGTTCATAACCAACTCCCCCTATAGGACTCATCACTGTACTCTGTACGCCCCCTAGTGGGCTGGTAGTCCTTGTCCTTAACGTCTCACAGGTTGCTACATTGGTATATTCTCAATTATAAAGCCATTCTTGGTAATCTCCAACTTTACACATGTTCTAAATTTGAACTTGTCCAAAACTCTCTCAACTTCAGATCAAATGCTGAGCTATGTCGTGCCCCCAACAAAATCAGAGTCTGGGAAGACTCTGATTTCCCTAGTGAGTTTTGGCTTTGACATATAGTAAATGTTGGTTATCTTGCGTTTTAGTTTATTAGCTAATTCCGTTACTTAGTTTTTATATATTAGCCTTTATTGGTTGCGTTATTATACCTGAGCAGATGAGTCCAACAGTCTTGCCCTGTGAGCAGGTCTTTCTAGTTGAGTCTGAGGTTCTACAGTCCAGCAGAGCAGACTCACTGCCTTCACACTGGAACTCTTTGGTCCACATTGGAGCCTTCCCTTCTCCATAGAGCGCCCCCTGGAGGACCGAAGGAGCCTCACAGCCAAGCTGCCTACAGACCACCTGCGCATCCCGCTGGTCAAAGTCACCTTCACACACCGAGACCCACGACTGATGAGACTTCACCTCCACTCTGCCTGAACACAAGCTAGGCCCATTCACCAACCTCACAGACTCTGGAGAGAGAGAGAGAGAGAGAGAGAGAGAGAGAGAGAGAGAGAGAGAGAGAGACAGTAAAAAAGTATCCCTGCCACTGCCAGAGATGCAAACAAAAGACAGACAGGCCAAAAGATAGACATTGTTTGTTACCTGAACAGATCACATCCAGGCCTTGGCAGTAATGCTCAGACTCCATTGACCCCAATGCTACACACTCCCTCAGTGACGACTCGGATCCAACGCAGGAAGATGTCATCCTCCATACATCGTTTAGGCGACACCATAACCAATCTGACGTTTCACGATTGGTTGCCCAAGTGGTTGGAACAGCAGAGCCACAGTCCAGCTGTCGACACAACACGGAGGATGACTTCAGGTTCCAGCCAGACCCAACGGCCACTGTTCTCCACTCTCCACGGTGTTTCATCTCCAGTGTCCCAGCGCAGTGACTGGTTCCTCTCACCAGCCTGACATCAGGCTCTGTACAGAAAAAAAAACTAAATTCAATAAACAGCAGTGGCGTGCACAGACATTTAGAGGGGCAGGTGCTCAAGTGAAAAAAGGGCACCTTGTGCAGCGCGTGGAAAAAACATATTTTTTTTTTCAAAAGGGCACATTTGTCCAGAGGGAAAAAATCTGTGCACGCCACTGATATACAGCATGATAATAATGATAACCAGTATGACGCCTGAGGGCGAGAAGCGACCTCGCCCTTGCATCCGCCTCATTGACGGCAGACTGCTGGGCGAGCGCTGGCGCTTTGGCATGGGGGGGGGGGGTCAAGATCAACATGGAATGAATTCTGTACTGGCCATATAAGGAGCATGTCTTGAGTGTACAGGGTTTGATGAGGTCAGATCAACATATGGAATATCAGGAGATCTAAGGGTGGTAGCGGGGACATTCTCTTGAGTGTACAGGGTTTGATGAGGGCACAGGTAGGGCCAGGACTACATTTTCGGGCCCGTTGAGAACTCTGCGCCCGGCTGCCGGGCGCGGCTGCACTAATAACTTTGGGGCAGCCCTATCTAGAGTTTGAATGGACAGTTGGGCCTGTTGAGAACTCTAGTTTTCGCCGGCTGCCGGGCGCGGCTGCACTGATAACTTTGTGGCAGGCCTGTATAGAGTTTGACATTTGAATGGACAGGTATAAGCAGGCCCGCAGGAAGTACTTTACACTCGCAGGGGCTGAGCGTCTAGTAGGCGTGCACGCGCATCATGCACGCGCATTTTCACGCATTTTCACGCGCAAACGTGGCCTTTACTTTCCCTCTCCACACGCAAGTTATATGAACGAACTGACACAGGCAATTAACCAGGATAAGGTGCCAATACTGTGATACAGCATATTTATTAGGCCTGGCCTATCTCTTTTTTTTTTCTTCCCCTCCTGTTTGAGGGGGGGCTGTGCCTGGGGGGAGGGGGTGCTACAGCCCCCCCAGCACCCCTACTTCCCTCAGCCCTGGGTATAAGTCAAAAGGAGACATCGAAGAGGAATGATGGAAGGGGAAGGATCAACATATGGAATGTCAGAACAGGCTCTGACATATATCCAAATATGGAGATCTAAGGGTTTGAGGTCTGAGGTCATGGTGTAGAGTTGCTGGCCAATATTGATGACATCAGGGATCTCCATATATGGGCTTAACTGCGACAGCAGGTCACATTTTCTATGACATCAGGGATATCCAGTGATGTCACGATGACCTGGGCACCATATATGGGGGCTTGCCTGGAGTAACCAACAAACCAACCAACCAACCAACATGAAATGCCTGCGGTCGCAAAGTTTATGTGTAGAAATGTCCATGCATTTTGACCAAAAATCACAGGAGTAGATTGATTTGAACTGTTTTTCATATAATTCAAAATGGTGGGAGAAAAATAAATAATGTTTAGCTGTTTGTTAATTTGTGTTTACCTGTTGTGTGGGGTGTTGGTTGAACATGGACAAAAGCGAAAGCTGAAGAGAAAAAACAAATAAGAATAATAAGAATACAAATAACAAGTAAAAATAAAATAGTTTCAGTGTAACAGAGTACATGTATGTATCCTCTCTACCAGTGTAACATGTTGGTTTGTCTGTTGAAATACAGGAGATAATGTCACGATCTGGTGGTGGTGGTGAGGACCCAAAAGCAGGACAGCCCGGCAGGTGTAGTGATCAAAACCCACGGTTGGGTATTTATTTTAACTTATTTAATTTATTTTACAGAACAGAAATCACAAATACAGACTAAAGCACCAAACAATGAACCGACAAGGACTGACTGGGGAACAAGGGTGCACTCACACACGGTTAATGCAATGTTCTGTGCTCGTTGGATCAATGTTGTGTAGTGTCATGGCCGCCCAATGTATTTCCAATGGAGGTCACATGGTTTGACCCAACATTGTGTTGTGTGAGGGGGAGGGGCGCAGTCGAAACGCCCCTCCCCCTCACACAACACAATGTTGGGTCAAACCATGTGACCTCCATTGGAAATACATTGGGCGGCCATGACACTACACAACATGCATCCAACGAGCACCAGAATTGCATTAAAGGTGTGAGCTCAGCCTAAGACTAATATACACAGGAGGGCTGATTACACATGGGAAACACCTGGGGAAGACGTGAACATAGAACCAAAACAACTAGAACAAGAACGTAGAAATGAAACAGCTAGATAAACAGAACATCAATCAAAACAAGTAGAACATAACATAGAAAAACAACATCTAGATGAACAAAGTCTGAGACCGTGACCGATAATGTCCTTTGTTTCTCCTGTTTGGTGCAATTTATTTGACATTCACAGGGGCGGGTGGTAGGGGGGTAACGTTATGCTTTCTATCAGAACACACACGCACGCACGCACCCACGCACGCACGCACGCGCACACACACGCACACACTGGCAGTGAAGTTGGGAAGCACATGGGGAAAGTGCACACACACGCACACGTGGCACGCGCGCACGCAGTGAAGTTGGGAAGCACATGGGGAAAGTGCACACACACGCACACAAACAAACTCACAGTTCAACTCAACATGTTCCTGTGTGAACTTTGATCCTGTGAGTCCAGAACCAAATCAATAAAAACATGACATGGTGACTTTCTGCTTTGCTTTTCTGGCACGATGTCCACAAACGTATCGATGCGCTCAGCAAACACAATGAGCAAATATGAGGCAACAACATGTGGTGCAAAAATAACTAATTTACAAGGTATAGTTCAGGTATAATTCCTTTTTTGAATTTGTGTCCAGAAGTGGTCCTCTTTTCTGGGCAGGAACGCCTTTTGGTGTTAGCATTAAGTTACGCTTTAGCTATTGAAAAATAGCAGATCTACAAGCTCGTAGCGTGCCACCGAGTGGCACGCTACGAGCTTGTAGGTCTGCTATTTTCTTTTATCCTGAAAATGTGCCGCAAATTTGGGATATATATTTTTTCAGAAAGAACGTTTTTAACTCAAATCTTTGCTTCTGGGGGGGGGGGGGGGGGGTCCCTGGAACAACATAGTTTCAGCGGCCTCTTACATAAAATGTTTGGGTTCCTTGACATGAAATATTGAGCACCACTGATATAGTAGCCTGGAACTCAACTATGCTTTTTATGGCATAGGCAGCTCCCGGCAGGATCCGCCGGGAGAAACTATGCGCAGCTGCTAGACATGAGACTAATTAATTAGAGCGACAGAGAGAGGAGTGTGTGTGTGTGTATGAGTGTGTGTGTGTGTATATATGTATGAGTGTGTGTGTCAATTTAACAAAGGTGCAGACGATCAGAAATCAGCAGAGAGTGAGTGATGTTTGCTCTACTCTATGCCGAATTGAAGTGCACTCGGACCCAGACTTATTTTTCTCCCTGGAAATAAAAACGTCTGGGTTTCCGAGGCTACCGATATAGAAACATAGGTATTTCAGAAAACTGTCAGGATTTAGAAGACTTTTTTTTTTTTTTAATTCAGGCCAAAATGGGTTAACACTCTCTGCATGTCCATGTTCTGACACATTGATGACTCCTGGTATCAGGAGGAGGTTGATTACATCTATACTCACATTGATGACTCCTGGTATCAGGAGGTTGATTACAGCTATACTCACATTGATGACTCCTGGTATCAGGAGGTTGATTACAGCTATACTCACATTGATGACTCCTGGTATCAGCAGGAGGTTGATTACATCTATACTCACATTGATGACTCCTGGTATCAGGAGGTTGATTACAGCTATACTCACATTGATGACTCCTGGTATCAGGAGGTTGATTACAGCTATACTCACATTGATGACTCCTGGTATCAAGAGGTTGATTACAGCTATACTCACATTGATGACTCCTGGTATCAGGAGGTTGATTACAGCTATACTCACATTGATGACTCCTGGTATCAGGAGGTTGATTACATCTATACTCACATTGATGACTCCTGGTATCAGGAGGTTGATTACAGCTATACTCACATTGATGACTCCTGGTATCAGGAGGTTGATTACAGCTATACTCACATTAATGACTCCTGGTATCAGGAGGTTGATTATAGCTATACTCACATTGATGACTCCTGGTATCAGGAGGTTGATTACATCTATACTCACATTGATGACTCCTGGTATCAGGAGGAGGTTGATTACATCTATACTCACATTGATGACTCCTGGTATCAGGAGGTTGATTACAGCTATACTCACATTGATGACTCCTGGTATCAGGAGGTTGATTACATCTATACTCACATTGATGACTCCTGGTATCAGGAGGAGGTTGGTTACATCTATACTCACATTGATGACTCCTGGTATCAGGAGGTTGATTACAGCTATACTCACATTGATGACTCCTGGTATCAGGAGGAGGTTGATTACAGCTATACTCACATTGATGACTCCTGGTATCAGGAGGTTGATTACAGCTATACTCACATTGATGACTCCTGGTATCAGGAGGTTGATTACATCTATACTCACATTGATGACTCCTGGTATCAGGAGGAGGTTGGTTACATCTATACTCACATTGATGACTCCTGGTATCAGGAGGTTGATTACATCTATACTCACATTGATGACTCCTGGTATCAGGAGGAGGTTGATTACAGCTATACTCACATTGATGACTCCTGGTATCAGGAGGTTGATTACAGCTATACTCACATTGATGACTCCTGGTATCAGGAGGTTGATTACAGCTATACTCACATTGATGACTCCTGGTATCAGGAGGTTGATTACAGCTATACTCACATTGATGACTCCTGGTATCAGGAGGTTGATTACAGCTATACTCACATTGATGACTCCTGGTATCAGGAGGTTGATTACATCTATACTCACATTGATGACTCCTGGTATCAGGAGGTTGATTACATCTATACTCACATTGATGACTCCTGGTATCAGGAGGTTGATTACATCTATACTCACATTGATGACTCCTGGTATCAGGAGGTTGATTACAGCTATACTCACATTGATGACTCCTGGCATCAGGAGGTTGATTACATCTATACTCACATTGATGACTCCTGGTATCAGGAGGAGGTTGATTACATCTATACTCACATTGATGACTCCTGGTAGCAGGAGGTTGATTACAGCTATACTCACATTGATGACTCCTGGTATCAGGAGGTTGATTACATCTATACTCACATTGATGACTCCTGGTATCAGGAGGAGGTTGATTACATCTATACTCACATTGATGACTCCTGGTATCAGGAGGTTGATTACAGCTATACTCACATTGATGACGCCTGGTATCAGGAGGTTGATTACAGCTATACTCACATTGATGACTCCTGGTATCAGGAGGTTGATTACAGCTATACTCACATTGATGACTCCTGGTATCAGGAGGTTGATTATAGCTATACTCACATTGATGACTCCTGGTATCAGGAGGTTGATTACATCTATACTCACATTGATGACTCCTGGTATCAGGAGGAGGTTGATTACATCTATACTCACATTGATGACTCCTGGTATCAGGAGGTTGATTACAGCTATACTCACATTGATGACTCCTGGTATCAGGAGGTTGATTATAGCTATACTCACATTGATGACTCCTGGTATCAGGAGGTTGATTACATCTATACTCACATTGATGACTCCTGGTATCAGGAGGAGGTTGATTACATCTATACTCACATTGATGACTCCTGGTATCAGGTTGATTACAGCTATACTCACATTGATGACTCCTGGTATCAGGAGGTTGATTACAGCTATACTCACATTGATGACTCCTGGTATCAGGAGGTTGATTACAGCTATACTCACATTGATGACTCCTGGTATCAGGAGGTTGATTACAGCTATACGCACAGTGCAGCAGCAGCGCGCTCACACTCAGCCACAGAACCGGAGGAGGTTGATTACATCTATACTCACAGGGCAGCAGCAGCAGCGCGGTCACACTCAGCCACAGAACCGTCTTCATCCTTCCGTCTGTCTGTCTCTGCTGAAGCTACACACATACAACCTTCACCCACTGCATTCTGACACTGCCTCTGTGCACGCACGCACGCACGCACTCACAGATAGAGAGAGAGAGAGAGAGAGAGAGATAGATTAGTGTAAGGTTGGGTAAACACAAACCACAATCACTTTTTATTTGTGCAGTTTCCTAATCTCAATGCAAGGACGTTGTAAGCTTGCAGACTGGCTATTTTCACAATTTGCCTCTTCCTTAGGTAGCCTGGCCTAATATTTGACAATTTGTTTGAAATATTCAATAGTTATAGTTTGTTGATTACTTTTGACGCAGTTTAGCGGTATTAAAAGTGGTTAAATTGTCACTTTAGAATTGTGCAGAACTGCAGATAACATCATACTGATAAGTCCATAGACTTAACTGCAGATAACATCATACTGATAAGTCCATAGACTTAACTGCAGATAACATCATACTGATAAGTCCATAGACTTAACTGCAGATAACATCATACTGATAAGTCCATAGACTTAACTGCAGATAACATCATACTGATAAGTCCATAGACTTAACTACAGATAACATCATACTGATAAGTCCATAGACTTAACTGCAGATAACATCATACTGATAAGTCCATAGACTTGGCTGCATGGCGAACCTCTTTGAGGGGCGCCGGACCCTCCTATATATGTCCAGCTTTTAGTGTATGCGTGAACACAAACGTCCCTACACAATTTTGAGAGTTTGTGTGAACACAAACATTGCGTAACATTGAAGATGAAGGTGATGGCGCAAATTCTTGCTTGGCCGAAATTAGATGATGTATGATGATAAGAGCGCCTCTCACTTCACACGGGTGTGATTTCTTTTGTTAAAAGGACTCTAAACAAACATTACAAGTTCATGGACTTAATTGGCCTGGGCAGGCTTAAGGCTCATACATAGTCTGGATTTTCGGTGGTGAGGTGACCAACGAACTACATGACGTCACGAGCTGCGGTGAAGAGCAAACCACCACCACCGTTCCAGCCCTTCTCTCTGTTTTTACGCACCACCGCTCAACGTTATTTCAGCTCTGGTGGTCAGCTCACCACCGAAAATCCAGACTATGTATGAGCCTTTAGCGGTCCAGGCACCTTGGCTGGTAATCCAGCATGACAGTGGGTCGCGGGTTCGAGTCCCGATCCCGACGAAGTTTACTGTCCCCCCCCCCCCCCCCCCCCCTTATTTGACTAAATTTGAAAAATAAAATTCAGAGATTGGATGTGTTTGCTCAAGGCTGCACTGACTTGTAACAAATCAACAAATGACTTAAATGACTGGCTTCCCCCCAGTAGGCCTCCTTCACATTCAGTAGATCCTGTGATCTATGACACACAGCCCCATGCTCGAATGCCCCCGCCCCCCTGTCAAAAACAGCTAAAATCCCTAAAACGAAAGAAAGCAGCAAATGGAAAAAACATTAACACTTATCTTTTACTTTCTCTAATAACAACCTAAAACATGAGCCTTGGTTGAAAAAAAACTAAAGTTGTCCTTTAATCCCCAGGTACTAATTTAGACGGAAGTTAAAGTCCTTTAATTCCCAGGTAGTTAAACTAAAGTTGTCCTTTAATCCCCAGGTACTAATTTAGACGTTAGTTAAAGTCCTTTAATCCCCAGGTAGTTAAACTAAAGTTGTCCTTTAATCCCCAGGTACTAATTTAGACAGAAGTTAAAGTCCTTTAATCCCCAGGTAGTTAAACTAAAGTTGTCCTTTAATCCCCAGGTACTAATTTAGACAGAAGTTAAAGTCCTTTAATCCCCAGGTAGTTAAACTAAAGTTGTCCTTTAATCCCCAGGTACTAATTTAGACGGAAGTTAAAGTCCTTTAATTCCCAGGTAGTTAAACTAAAGTTGTCCTTTAATCCCCAGGTACTAATTTAGACGGAAGTTAAAGTCCTTTAATCCCCAGGTAGTTAAACTAAAGTTGTCCTTTAATCCCCAGGTACTAATTTAGACGGAAGTTAAAGTCCTTTAATTCCCAGGTAGTTAAACTAAAGTTGTCCTTTAATCCCCAGGTACTAATTTAGACGGAAGTTAAAGTCCTTTAATTCCCAGGTAGTTAAACTAAAGTTGTCCTTTAATCCCCAGGTACTAATTTAGACGGAAGTTAAAGTCCTTTAATTCCCAGGTAGTTAAACTAAAGTTGTCCTTTAATCCCCAGGTACTAATTTAGACGGAAGTTAAAGTCCTTTAATCCCCAGGTAGTTAAACTAAAGTTGTCCTTTAATCCCCAGGTACTAATTTAGACGGAAGTTAAAGTCCTTTAATCCCCAGGTAGTTAAACTAAAGTTGTCCTTTAATCCCCAGGTACTAATTTAGACGGAAGTTAAAGTCCTTTAATCCCCAGGTAGTTAAACTAAAGTTGTCCTTTAATCCCCAGGTACTAATTTAGACGGAAGTTAAAGTCCTTTAATTCCCAGGTAGTTAAACTAAAGTTGTCCTTTAATCCCCAGGTACTAATTTAGACGTTAGTTAAAGTCCTTTAATCCCCAGGTAGTTAAACTAAAGTTGTCCTTTAATCCCCAGGTACTAATTTAGACGGAAGTTAAAGTCCTTTAATCCCCAGGTAGTTAAACTAAAGTTGTCCTTTAATCCCCAGGTACTAATTTAGACAGAAGTTAAAGTCCTTTAATCCCCAGGTAGTTAAACTAAAGTTGTCCTTTAATCCCCAGGTACTAATTTAGACGGAAGTTAAAGTCCTTTAATTCCCAGGTAGTTAAACTAAAGTTGTCCTTTAATCCCCAGGTACTAATTTAGACGGAAGTTAAAGTCCTTTAATTCCCAGGTAGTTAAACTAAAGTTGTCCTTTAATCCCCAGGTACTAATTTAGACGGAAGTTAAAGTCCTTTAATCCCCAGGTAGTTAAACTAAAGTTGTCCTTTAATCCCCAGGTACTAATTTAGACGGAAGTTAAAGTCCTTTAATTCCCAGGTAGTTAAACTAAAGTTGTCCTTTAATCCCCAGGTACTAATTTAGACGGAAGTTAAAGTCCTTTAATTCCCAGGTAGTTAAACTAAAGTTGTCCTTTAATCCCCAGGTACTAATTTAGACGGAAGTTAAAGTCCTTTAATTCCCAGGTAGTTAAACTAAAGTTGTCCTTTAATCCCCAGGTACTAATTTAGACGGAAGTTAAAGTCCTTTAATCCCCAGGTAGTTAAACTAAAGTTGTCCTTTAATCCCCAGGTAGTTAAACTAAAGTTGTCCTTTAATCCCCAGGTACTAATTTAGACGGAAGTTAAAGTCCTTTAATCCCCAGGTAGTTAAACTAAAGTTGTCCTTTAATCCCCAGGTACTAATTTAGACGGAAGTTAAAGTGGGTCATGTTTGCAAGTGTAACAGCTGAAATCAATAATAGCCAGTATCAGTATTCCGATATTAACCTGCAGGCCGCATGTGGCTCCCGAGCCACTTGTAAACCAAGTACCACCTCAGAAAAAATACCTCTCCAGGTACCACCATTATAACTTAATGTTAAAATACAGTAGAGCAGACTTCTGGCCTACCCATATTCAGCTATATCACACAGGAGGCAAACGTAGTCCCAATAAGAATTTGATTCAAGAACTTGGAGCTTCTTCTCTCTGGTTTCAGTTTGTTTGTGTGGCCTTTTAAACCCTTCAGGTGTTCCTAATTAGCAGCGGCCATTTTGCTGCTGCACTCTGGGAAGTGTAGTGTTGGCCATATATGGAAGATGCCTACTCCTGAGTTTTGACTCAACACCTCCAGTCCCACTTGAGCTCCTGGTTGCTCTTCAGATTCACTCCTGCTCACCAGTGACATCATTGTCAGGCTCCCCCCCCCCCCTTTTTTCCCTTTTTTGAGTGGTGTAAACCACTCCTACAACTGGCTTTTGTGTGCAGAAAAAATGAGCATGGTTGCTATGTTCAAAATAATTTCTGACGTAATTAAATCACACCCGGGTGAACTGGATGACCGTAGCAACCATGCTAATTTTTTCTGCACAAAAACAGCCAGTTGTGAAATCACATCCGGGTGTGATTTAATTACGTCAGACATTACGTCAGACCACAGCTGATCATGCTATATAAAACCTTACACCACTCAGTTCACACGGGTGTGATTTTTTCATAATAACATGTTAACTTCTGAACTGAACTGTCCACAGCCTCCATGGTTGAGTGGAGAACATAGAACCTTTTATAGAACCGTGTCTTTCTTTTTTGAGTGGGGAACATAGAACCTCTTTTTGGTTGAGCAGGGAACATATAGAACCTTTTTGGGGGGGCCGGATGAGTGTGGAACATAGAACCTGTGGAACATAGAACCTGGGGAACATAGAACCTGGGGAACATAGAACCTGGGGAACATAGACCCTGGGGAACATAGGGATGATTTTATATTTTCAGACATATGCAACACGTCAGACGTAACCACAATGCATTTGCATAATAGTCTACTATGACTATGTGTCCAAAGGGCCTAAGATCGCAAATTGAACCCTATCTGGGTAAACGCGCCGATCATTATTGTGACCGTTGTATTATATGATAGATTCCTCATAAACTAATAGAAAGGCTTTATACCAAATGTCATGTGTTTCGTTATTATATCCAAGTCTGTCCATGACAATGCATCCTTTGGTCACATACTCTTCATACTGTTCTATTGCATTTATTTGATCTTTGTCATTTATTGGCTTCAAGGCACACATGGGGACTCGAGTTTGAGTCGCACACACAAAGACTTCTAGGCTCTATATTTCAGACATGTCCTTAAAGATGTCAGACTCGACACAAGACTCAAGCTGAAAGACTGACTCATGAACAATCTTTATTTTATGTTTCATTTGGTGCATTAACATGCACGAAATGTCATGTGCAATGGAATCTCCGCTGCACACATCCGACCTCAGTCAACCTGCTGGTTTGCAAAGTAAACACTATGGCGAGCACAATATGCTTTAGGCCTAGGGTCAAACTGCATTTTTAAGAGGGTAACCACGTTTATGCCAACTTTTCTTTGTGATGGCTATAGATGTTTGCAACCCTCACTGGATTACTGCTTGCTAAAGGTTATCAATGAAATATATCTACAGTATATTATTGCTATACAATACCCAGAACATGTATTATCATTGCATTTCTGCTTCTACGTCTTGGCGGCACCTCGACCCATGATGGACTTCTTAGTGTTTCTCTCAGGTTTTAAAAGCATTATATAACACTTTGGTCCAAACAGCACCAGCAAAAGACCAAAACTAGATGCTAGAATAGCAAACACCTCCACTACATCTGCATATTTGCCTGGAGAGCTGATATATGCTGGTATGAAGGCTATCCACACGGCACAGAAGATCAACATGCTGAAAGTGATTAACTTGGCTTCATTGAAGTTGTCTGGAAGATTCCTTGCCATGAATGCTAGGACGAAGCTGAGGAGTGCCAGTAAACCGATATAACCTAGTAACACTGCAAAACCAACTGTTGATCCCACATCACACTCATAGACTATCTTATCACTGTGGTATTGTGTGTTTTTATGAGGAGCTGGTGAGGCAGACACAAGCCAGACTATGCAGATTATTGCCTGGATTGATGTAAGAGCTAGAACTGTTCCTCTCTGCTGCATAGCACCAAACCACTTCATGATGCCTGCACCACCAGGCTTGGAGGCCTTGAACACAGCCAGCACCACCATAGTCTTTACCAGGATGCAGGAGACACAGAGCACAAAGCTGATCCCGAATATTGCATGCCTCAGCTGACAAGTCCAGATCCTGGGACGGCCAATGAACAGAAGTGAACACAGGAAACATAATATGAGTGACAGCAGAAGTTGGAAGCTGAGTTCTGAATTGTTGGCGCGTACCATGGGTGTGTCTCGATGATACACGAAGATTCCCAGGACAATGGCACAGACAAGTGTGCCTAGCAATGAGATGGTTGTTAAGGAGATTCCCACGGCCTCGTGGTAGGACAGGAATTCCAGGCTCTTAGGGACACAGCTGTCACGCTGGGGACTGGACCAGAAGTCCTCTGGACACACGGTGCACTCTGTAGAGTCTACCATCGAGGGCAAGATTAAAGGAAGAGACAACTATACAGTATCATTCTAAAGATCACTTACTGTACCTATAGCTACATAATGTAAACCTACCAGTCTCATTGCTGATCTCTCCCTCAGAGCAAGCAATGCAGTCAAAGCAGCAAGCAGGTTCTCCTTTCCTCCTGGCCACACGGGTTCCAGGGGAACAGCTCTCACTGCACACTGACCGAGGAGGCTGCAGAGGAAATTAACCAATCTCAGTCCAACCTAAATGACATTGACATCATGAGCTTGACACACTAGCCATTTTATAAAGCCAAAGAGACCTTTGTAGATTCGAAGCTCCAGAAGATTGTGTCTTCATCGAGGATGAGTTCTACACCAGCGGAGGCTGACTTCTTGACCACACCTACATTCTGAACCTTTACATTGCCGTCATTGAGCCACACCCAGTTCATGACTTCAAATATTGGTAAAGCGTCACCGTTCTCATCAAATGACACACGATCGCCAAATGATGTGGTGAAGTTGACCTCTTCCAGGTAATACATGAGCTAGAAATGTGAGTAAAAGTATTGAGACTACTGAAGATCAGTACTATACTCCATACAATATGCACAGTAGTTGCAAGCACTGAGATGGACTGTTGTATTTGCTTGGGTAAACTGCAGTGACAATGACCTCGTCCAAGTCTATGAAAGCCGGGGCCTTAAATCATTTGGCCGTTATAAGTCGGGCATTGACTTTCTCCTAAATGAAACGCATGCTCGTCTGTGTCCAGCATGCATCTGAACCAAACCATGTTACTGCTTTAAAAATAATAATAATCCTACTATGTCAAGTTTTACCAATGTCATGGGACCCCAGCTAGAAACCACAACTTCATGTTTTACCTGCCATGGCTGTATTGTCTGCAGAGTGGCACAGCTGTGCCCAGGGAAAGGCCCTCTTCCTGGCACACACTGCAACAGGTCATGGAGGGCGTGGGCCAGAGCATACACCGCCTTGTACACACAATACTCTATCCTGAGTTCAGACACATCCAAAAATGTAGTTCCTGCCGTTCCCAGGTCCTCTTGTCCAGTACACACCCTTCCACCAGCCTCCACCCACTCTGGTGAAAGGGGTGCAAATTTACACTGAAATGTGTGCTCCCAAAACTGCCTCGCCTAAAAAATTCAAATCAGATAAGTTACCTTGTGAATATTAATCACTTTGTATATTCATTTCACAACTTTGAAATTGCAGCATGAATACAAAATTCAACAAAAAGACTGACTATGGTATTTTGATGGCTGCTGTCGGGATCATTGTCAGGACGGACTTTTGACAAGAAGTCCTCGAGACCTGGAATCTCTCCTCGACGGATGACACAGCCCAGGGTGCCTCTCAGGTACGGCATGTAGCGCGGAGAGTAGAGGTTAGGGTCTCTGATCCAGCCCAATCCGGCAATCCATTGCAGACCTGTCACATTCTGCTTCACCACCTGTAGATTATTATTATTTTTATTAGATTACATGTTGTAAACCAGTACGTGGGACAAGCCGATGCATCCCTGGGGGGGGGGGGGGGGGGGGGGCGTGTGTGTAGGGGTCATTCAAACGGGAAAAACAATCCAACCTTTTTTCTGGCGACTGATACTGTCGTGAGGGGGCCATGCTTTTCATTTATTTTCATTTATTTTTAATAATTATTTTTTGATTTTCATAGTGGTTATTTTCCCAAATAATTATTAAAACATAAATGAAAACATGAAATGAAAGATTCGATGAATCTATCATGGTTAAAATGGAGTTTGAAGTTATAATGGGTTTGTATAGGAAGGGGCGGGGGACAGCTAAAATTAATATCAAATATCTAAATATTGAATGGAGCAACTTAAAACCTGTCTGGGATGTTCACATGAGCCTGAGTAGACGTTAGAATGACCAAAAGTTTTGAAAGTGAAATATCCCTTTAATTGTACTAGTTTCCAACTTATGCTCATATTATGTTATGGAGTGATGTGTTCAGTTCAATATAAGTACTTTCTGATGCCGTATAGTTATCAATCCCTGTATCATAACATAACACAAACCTCCTCCATCAGATCAACTATATAGCTCCCATATGCATATGCAATGACCACTCGAGCGGAGGACGTCTTTATCACAGTGACGATCCTCTGCAGTTCAGCCGGGCCGTGGTCCCAAGGCAGAGCCTCCACATAAGCCAGACAACCCAGACCAGAGTGGACCAGCTCGGCCTGGATGATATGGGCAGCGTCGCGGCCATAGTCGTCATCAATAAACACCACCCCAACCCAAGTCCACTCAAACCGCCTCATGATCTGGAGCATAGCTTCCATCTGAATGAACAAAGAATGGAGGGATACTCACATAGGCTGTTCACCTACATTGGTACTGTAGGTACAAGTACAGTTTTGAAGTAGGCTACTTCACAGTATATCCTATCCATTTTTTCAATACTCTATTCTACTACCAAACGTGCATTAAACACTCAGGGCAGGCCCTAAATAGTCCGACTACCGGTATTCAATCAACAACATAGAATATCGACCAGCTCGCAAAACACATTGCATCCGTTGTGAGCTTATATATCTACTATTTGTGAAAAAGCGAGTGTGTGTGTGTGTGTGTGTGTGTGTGTGTGTGTGTGTGTGTGTGTGTGTGTGTGTGTGTGTGTGTGTGTGTGTGTGTGTGTGTGTGCGTGCGCGTGCGTGCGTGCGTGCGTGCGTTATACATCATATGTAATAATAATAATAATAATAATAATAATAATAATAAGCATCATCATAATACTTCTTCCACCACTGTTCAAGTAAATCCATGAATCTAATTTGCAGATGTCTAAATGTCGACGCTCCCTTGATACTGTCTATAAAAACCAGCTCTGAGAGGTGATGTGCAATATCAGTTACACTCACTAGATGGAGACATTTGTCAAGTGTGTGGAACATGAACAGCATTGTTGTGTGCAGCAGTTCACCTGGAAGACATTACTTGGGATTGTTCTAAAGAAGGATGGGAAGTTATTCCGGTCACTCAGACAGGAGCAAGTGGCCCAGTAACTTACCTGAAAGAGGCAGAAAACATAACAAAATTATTTTCATTTTAAGGTAAGAAATGGGCTACCCACAAATTCACCTTTAAAGGAGCATTCAGTGATTTGGGTGATTTGGAAAACCACCCAGTCCGCCCCGGTAACAAAATGTGCACATGCACGCTCTACAGTGGGGGGAAGTGCAACAGGCCAACAGCATGTGCACCAAGGCCCGCCCCCACTCGACCATGATTGGAGGAAGGCCCCACTCATCCTGATTGGATGAAGGTTTTGCCACCCGCCACCAAAACTGAAACTAGGGTTTTTTGACCCCAGGGGCTCACTGGGGACAGGGAGGAACTCCTTATATGGTCAGCACACTCTATAGTAGGGAGGATTATAGGTGCTGCCACACTATGGAAAGAGCCGCGCACGTTCTCGGCTGCGCGCAGCTTAAATTCTGAGTTTTTGGTGGAGCTTCTTTTCCATCCACCAGCTGTCTAAAAACTCAGAATTTAAGCTGCGCAGAGCTTAAGAAGTGCGTGGCTGTCGACCGTTTTGCGCTTAGGTGTGGAAAGGGCTTATCCAGAAAAAAAAAAGAATAAGTGATATTTGAATTAAGTCAAATCACTGAATATACCTTTAATGGGTTATTTTTATTTTATTTTGTATATGTCCCCTGCAAGCAGAACACAGCCTGGGAGGAGGAAGAAGAAGAAATAAAGAAAACAGTGTCATATTTAGCTTCAAAGAAGCACTGGTAGCCTTTCTGACTTACAATGTGGTCTTTTAACCCATTTAGGCCTGAAGTCGAAATTTAAAAAAATGTCTTCTAAATTCTGACAGTTTTCTGAAATGCCTCATGTTTCTGTATCAGTGGTGCTCAATATTTCATGTCAAGGACCCCAAAAATGATATGTACCACCGAAAGAAAGAATATATATTCAAAGATTTGTGCCACATTTTCACGATCTTTCAAAAATAGCAGACCTACAAGCTCGTAGGGCTGTCCCCGACTAAGGATTTGTATAGTCGAAATTAATATGAATAAATTTGCTGTTAGTCGACTGATAGTCGACTGAACACCCCCCTGCACCCCCCCAAAAAAAAACAACAACACATTTGCATTAAGGTTGGGCGATAAGCTCTCAAGGCGCCGCGTCCTGCCTGTTTTTGCAGCGCCGTTCGCTACGCGTTGAGAGCTTGTAGATCCGTCTATTTTTGCAGCGCAGCTGCGCAGCTGCGCAGCCAGGGTAACAAAATAAAAAATAAGTTACAGGTGGAGATGAAGTGAAGTTGGAACGGACAAGCAGCTGCAAGACAAGCTAACATCACAACCACTGGCTGGTGACAGTGTTGTTAGCCGCAGCAACATGTAGCCTGCCCTGGTAACTTCTCCTCCTCCCCGGAGAACTCTTGCCTCCCCGCACCGTCGGGGAGGCTGATCCACAAGCTCTCAAGGCATCGCGTCCTGCCTGTTTTTGCAGCGCCGTTCGCTACGCGTTGAGAGCTTGTAGATCTGTCTATTTTTGCAGCGCTGGTGTCGGGGTTCGTTCACGTTGTCAATAAAAAAATAACCTAGATTACAGGCGGAGATGAAGTTCAATCAGTGGGTTGAATCAGTAGCTACGCGCTAAGCTAACGATCCCCGACCCTACACTAACACTAGCAGCCTGTTTTTTATTTCCCCCCCGACTTCACGGGTGGCGCATTGGGATTGTGATGAGACACGAGACAGCAGTGTGCATTCTGTTGTGACTGTATATTATTAAACTGCATGGGTCTGGACTCCGGAGCATAAACAACATGTAGGCTACAGTACAGTAGCCTCCCTCGGCTCGGTCCCTCCCAGCCTTTACTCTGGCTGCCAGAGTGTTCCCCGATGCTGCGGTGCGGGGACTGGGAGCATACCATTATAACGGAGGGGTTTTCCACCCGGCCCAAAAAAAAAAATCGTCCCGACTGTTTTTTTTTTGTTTTTTTTGGTGAACATCGACTGAGAGGTTGTCAGTCGACTGAGACCCGTTCCGATCGATTAGTCGACTATTCGACTAATCGAGGTCAGCGTCGACTAATCGAGGTCAGCCCTACAAGCTCGTAGCGTGCCACTCGGTGGCGCACTACGAGCTTGTAGATCTGCTATTTTTCAATAGCTAAATTTTAACAATGTTTAAAACACCAAAAGGGGTTCCCGCCCAAAATGGGTTAACTGAAACACTCACCTCTACCTCATAATGACTGAATACACTGTTATGGCAGGAATGAGGTCTCATCATTCGCGATCAGCAGACAGAGTTGGAAGCAGGACACAGCATCAAGATCGTGGCATCGTCATCTTTCTTTATTCATTGTTCCGATCATCTCAGTACAGCAAAATGGTAGCATGGTTGCCCATCGTAGTACAGTCAAAAGTGATCGCATCACCCCGTTCCTTCCCAAGTTGTTCCTTTCCCTCCCCTTTATTTCCCAACCACACACCCCCCAAATTGACAGTCAGTGACAGGTGTTTTATTCAAATACAACAGGACATAGGCAGATAATAACAGGTGGTCTCACTCATCTCCTTTCATGGTGTTTGCTTGCGACATTTAGACATAGTCTAAATGGGATAGTTGGAGGCAAGCAGGAAACAGACTAATTTGAGAACACACCCAAGTAGGTAATCGTCACCTTTGCCAGTAGGGCTTGAAGACTTCAGCTGTCAGATTGACAGGAAGACTACTCTAAATGGGATATTTACACAAATACATGTATGAGAGCTATTAGTAAGTGAACATGGGAACTACAGCTGTCATTAGTGACAGCTTCTGCCAGGAAGCCATCGTTGCCTATTCTGATTGTTGACCAATACCCCCGAAGAGGTAATAGTGACAGCTGTCAGATTGACAGCTGTTGGTTGGTTTGACTGCGTAGTGAATGATTGTTCCATCCTATTTGACCGAATGGAATACAATAATAGTTCTTATTGAATAGTAGAATTGGCATTCTAAAACTGCCATTACAACACATATACACTATAGGCTACTATAAAACATGTCAAACATTGGCCATTTTGGCCAAATTGTCAAATATTAAAGAAAGAGGAGAAATTATGAATAGCCGATCTAGAAGCTATATAAATGTATCTGTGGAACGCCTCAACTCTTTCCAAGTGCAGGGTGGGGATCAGATTATTTTGGGAGATCATGGCCTGAAAAAGGTTGAGAACCACTGCTGTAAAAGACCAAATACATGATTTATTGTACTGTAGAACAGGGGTAGGCAACCTTAGGCACTGGTGCCAACATTGGCACAGCATAGGGTGATCACTGGCACATTGGTCCCTTTTCCACCAGTTGGTTCCCAATGGGAACCGGTTCAGTTCTTTGTGGTTCTTAGTCCATGAGCCAGAGCTCCAAAATTGGAACGTTAATTATGAATTGAGTGGGCAAAGCCATACCTATATTAGATTGTTATCACTAAGGCCAAACGGAATCTGCGGGTTTTTTTCTGTTTTTCTGCGGTGACTCCGGAGGAAAATCTGCGGGATTCTGCGGAGTGTTTTTTTTTCCTTTTAAGGTTTTAGACAGTTATCCAGGACTATAATCAATGTGTTTAGAGCAAAAATAACTCTAAATATGCGAAATAAACCTTAAAGTACCACAACAAAGTAATTAAGATCTATTAGTCAAATGTTCGACTTCATCCATTTTTATTCAATAATAATTCACTCCTTCATGAACATCCTTTAGTACAATTCAAATAACAAATGTGAAATTAAATTACAATGGGTCCATGAACATACAAGCCAGCCAGTCCATTAGCCAGCCAGCCAAAAAGCCAGCCAGTCAGTCAGTCTGTCAGTCAGCCAGTCCGTTAGCCAGTCAGTCAGTCAGCCAGCCAGTCAGTCCATTAGCCAGCCAGCCAGCCAGCCAGCCACTCAGTCCGTTAACCAGCCAGCCAGTCAGTTAGCCAGTCAGTTATAGCCAGCTAGTCAGTCAGTCAGTCAGTCAGTCAGTCAGTCAATCAGCCAGCCAGATAGCCAGGGGCCAGCTTGGGGGCTTCCTCAAGAGGAATATCTGCCTCAACCAGAGCCTTTATACAATCCAACACAAACTTCTTCCTCTCAGCAGTACATGGGTCTTGGAGAGGCAGGCAGCCAGGGTTTCAGTCCTAGATCGTACTGCAAAACAAAGACAATGTGTTAAAACCCTAGCATCCCTATTCTGAGGGTAACATTAGTTGAAAATAGCAGATCTACAAGTTCCCAAATGATGCCTCATGCTGCGACAGTGCGACTAAGTGGGTGTCTAAAAATACTGAACATGAATCCAACACAACACTGCACTGTTTGACATGGTGCTGTCTAGGGCACTAGGGCACCAAAACAGAGTGGGCACTAGGAAACGGTGGGCAGACTGGGCACCAGGGATAGGTGGGCACCAAAACAGAGTGGGCAGCAGGGATAGGTGGGCACCAAAACAGAGTGGGCACTAGGGAAAGGTGGGCACCAAAACAGAGTGGGCACTAGGGAAAGGTGGGCAGACATGGGCACCAGGGATAGGTGGGCACCAAAACAGAGTGGGCACTAGGGAAAGGAGGGCAGACTGGGCACCAGGGAAAGCTAGGCACCAAAACAGAGTGGGCACTAGGGAAAGGAGGGCAGACTGGGCACCAGGGCAAGCTAGGCACCAAAACAGAGTGGGCAAGCTATATTAAAAAGTTGAATCTGCAACACAATTTGATATGGGGTCCCTGGCTCCTGCTTCATCTCTCTCAGCTAAAGGTTTTCTCTCAATTCAATTCAATTCAAATCAAATTAGCTTTATTGCCTGGCATGAGAAAACATATGTTTACATTGCCAAAGCAAAAGTGAAACGAGACAATCAAGAAAACAATCTATGTACAAATAAATATGAATATAAATAGGAATTAAATAAAGGTGTACCGTGTAACTGTAAACAGATGTGTTACATTAACATTTTGAGTAATACTATCTAAAAATATTTCATATTCTCTCTCACACACACACACACACACGCACGCACGCACGCATGCACTCACTCACTCACTCTCTCGCACGCACGCACGCTCTCTCCAAAGTCCAAATACACACACACACACACACACTTTCGCTCTCTCTCGCACGCACATCGCATGCAGTCTCTCCAAACACACACACTTTCTCTCTCTCTCAGCTCTCTCTCGCCTCTCGGAGCGATCGAAACGCAGCAACGCTGCCCAATTTTTTTTTATTTAGTTCAGCATGTTAACCAAACCAGCTAAGCTACAATAGTAGCCTAAATGTAAATGCTACTTACCCAAATCACTCGCACTCCTGTTGCTTCAGACGCTCGAAATTTCTGTTAGGTAATCCATTGTGTGTTGGCAAACAAGAAACAACACCCCCCGCGGCCCCCATCCGAATAAAAGTTATTGAATGACGACGAAGACGCGTGTCACTCAGCAGTCGGCTCCTCTGCAGTAAATCAGACAGGACTTCCGACAGCTTTTGAAGTTTTGATAAAGTTATATTAAATATTCTCGTCCAGAGCCTCCAACATATTAGTCAGCAGTAGAGAATGAGGGGAGGAGGGAGGGGCGGGTGCGTCCACTGGTTAATATTATGCTGGCCTGGGTAAAGTAAACTACAACATGAACGTGTTAAATTTCCGCAGAAATTCCGCGTCGTTTTCATCGGAACACCGCGGCCGCGTATTCCGTTCGGGCCTGGTTATCACCATGAAACTTCCCCAATTGAGTAGCCTACTTACACGAAGACAATGATTTATTGTATTACACATTTTAAAATTTTGAGTGGTGTAAACCACTCCAACAACTGGCTTTGTACCCGTGTACCCGTGTTCGTACCAAAAAAATGAGCATGGTTACTATGGTCACTGACATTACGTCAGACCACAGCTGATCAGGCTATATAAGACCTTGCACCACTCAGTTCACACGGGTGTGATTTTTAAATATGCAAATGAGGCAATATGTAGGAAAATATGCTAAATAGAAAATATGAAAAAGCTATACAGTGGAAGGGTTATCATGTATTAATTTACTTGTATTGATCCTGTAAACAATTTAATATAGGTCTAGTTTTTCCCACCAATTTTGGAGCTCTGGCTCATGGACTATAAACAAAAAAGAACTGAACCGGTTCCCATTGGGAACCAACCGGTGGAAAAGAACTGAACCGGTTCCCATTGGGAACCAACCGGTGGAAAAGAACTGAACCGGTTCCCATTGGGAACCAACCGGTGGAAAAGAACTGAACCGGTTCCCATTGGGAACCAACCGGTGGAAAAGGGGGTCATTGTGTGTGAGAGAGGATTATTTATTTTCTTTTCTTTTAAATTAAATATTCAAAAAAGTTTAGTCGGAAATTAAGTCCAGTCTCATGATCACATCAGTATGCAAATGACATCCTGCATATAATTCCACGTTCATTCAAACACACATTCCTTGGAATCTGACCAGGGAGAGACTCTGGGAGATAGTGGGTTATTCAGTCTAATAATCATACATCCTGATGTGAAATCTGACCAGGGAGAGACTCTGGGAGATAGTGGGTTAGTCAGTCTAATAATCATACATCCTGATGTGAAAAAATATATATTTCTAACCCATTCTGCATGGGCGGGAACCCCTGTTGGTGTTTCAAGCATTATGTTATACTTTAGCTATTGAAAAATAGCAGATCTACAAGCTCATAGCGCGGCACCAAGTGCCGCGCTATGAGCTTGTAGATCTGCTATTTTTGAAAAATCGTGAAAATGTGGCCCAAATGTGGCCCTGTTGACATCAGGCCTACTGTAAATGGGTTAAAGAAGAAGACAAATAAATAAATATTGCCATGTGTTAGGGTTAGGGTTAGGGTTAGGGTCCATGCGTATGGACAATCAAAATCACGGACACTAACTAATAACTATCAAGAAAATAAAAAAACATGGCACCTAATGTCAAAAGGGTTGCGCCAACCCCTGCTGTAGAACACAACAAAACAAATAAACACAAAATAGGTTGTGCTAGAAGGGGATTCAGGTATGAGCAAACTTACCATGGGCACTCGATACAAACCAAATATTCTAGAGATGGCAATAGAGTTCTCTGAGGTAGCGTCGCCCACAATGCCGAGCACCGGAGGAGAGCCGATGCAGCTCTTGTCCAACCGAAACCGTTTCTCCCTCTCGCTGACCAATGACAATGCTGCACGGAATGCAACGCCGAGCGTGAGGCAGTTGTCATAGATACTGTACCCCAGAGTCACGCCAGGCAGCAGGCTGGGGCTGCTGTTGATCTCACCGATGGCAAACACCATGGTCTGGGCACACCGGAACCCTCGAACGTCAATCCTATAACACACACAAATATCACTGTGACCTCGAATATACATGTATTGTTGTAGAAATGTCAACACATCCTGTGTCAAAACATGTTACTTGCTTCTCAAACATGTTAGTCTCATGGTCACCCCATATAAATAACCTTTTCATCCTCGGCACCACCTGAATTACATTGTTACTTTATCCCATTTTGACCTGAGATCAGATTCTAAAAATATACATCCTGACAGTTTTCTGAAAAAGCTATGTTTCTATGTCAGTCGTTCTTCGATTTTTCAAAAATAGCAGACCTACAAGCTCGTAGCGCGCCACAGCTTGTAGATCTGCTATTTTTCAATAGCTAAAGCATAACATAATGCTAACACCAAAAGGGGTTCCCACCCAAATGGGTTATAGCACCTTTTATCATATTAACGGTACCTAAATATGTAAATCTTTCCCCCAAAGTTACAGTATGTCAAGAGGAAAACTGGAGAGAATATCTGTTTCCATTAGGTCAGCATTTCTAACATTCACCAAAAACAGGCTTCACAGCTGAGCTTGTAGATCTGCTCGTTTTGGTCAACTGACTTAATTGGTGGGTTATGTTCCCAGCCTGTATAGAGTACAGTACACCAAGCACAGTTTTAGTCGGGTCCGTTTGACTAAGAAAGTGGTTAAAAAAGTGACATGGGTGAATTCCAAATGTTATCAAAGTATTCTGAGGCAACCCTGGACTTGTGTCAAGGGCCAAGGCACCCCTATAAGGTGCCACGGGCCATGGCACCCCTATAAGGGCCAAGGCACCCCTATAAGGTGCCACGGGCCACCTACTTTGAGATGCCCTGACCTGTAATCCTCTTGGCTGCTATTATTGATACTCACCCGTAGCAAGTGGGCTCCTGTTGCTCGGAGGTGAAAGACTGCTCGGGGAACACAGAGGAGTAGTGGACCAGAAACAAGCCACCCAGAACAAAGTCGCCCGCTCTGTGCATTCTGCTGAGATTAAACTCTGCCTGTAACTCACAAGAGGAGGACGGGGAGGACGGGGAGGACGACAAAGAGGAGAACGAAGAGAACAATAACAAGCTCATTAAGTGCATGCATGAACGCAGGTGTGTGTCTAGAGAAGACCTCATGACTGTCCTGCTCGGTCGGACGTCCCTCCCCCCCTTTCTAAATCCACTGTCCGGTTGCTACATTTTATACGCAGTTCTGTGACGTCCCCTGTGTCACCTTATGGCATTACGTCATCTGTAACAGCGCCCACCTGGGCAGAGGCTGTAAGAGGCAGGGCGTGTCAAAAACATAATAGAAACAAACAAACAACAAAATATCTTTTCATAGTAACAAAATAATGGTGGTTGTTCTATACCATACATGGGCAATGTATGGGCAATGTGGGGGCCACATGCGGCCCCCACCTTCACTTAATGCGGCCCTCAGGTTAATATCAGAATACTGATATATTAATGATTTCAGCTGGTACAATTCCAAGCATGCAAACATGACCCGCTTTTGTATGTCCAATGTGTTTGGATTTAGTTCATAAAGTTAACATAACTATAACTATAACTATTTGTTTTAGGTTATTTGTAAAATTTACAGGATTTCAATTCAAATATAGCAAAAATAGCTTGTAGATCGGCTATTTTTGCTACGACAGTAATATGCAACGTGGCCCTCTGGAGTGAGTGTGGAACTATAGTGGCCCTCTGGAGTGAGTGTGGAACTATAGTGGCCCTCTGGAGTGAGTGTGGAACTATAGTGGCCCCTCTGGAGTGAGTGTGGAACTATAGTGGCCCTCTGGAGTGAGTGTGGAACTATAGTGGCCCTCTGGAGTGATTGTGGAACTATAGTGGCCCTCTGGAGTGAGTGTGGAACTATAGTGGCCCTCTGGAGTGAGTGTGGAACTATAGTGGCCCCTCTGGAGTGAGTGTGGAACTATAGTGGTCCTCTGGAGTGAGTGTGGAACTATAGCAGTCCTCTGGAGTGAGTGTGGAACTATAGTGGTCCTCTCCATCGTCAAAGTTTCCCACCCCTGTTCTATAGCGTGTCAATGAAACTATCTCACCAGACTTAACTATTGATGATGCAACTGTACCCATTGCATGTTGTGAAATACCTTATCTATAAAGTAAACAAACAAGCAGGGGTCGCGAGACATGACCAAAGCCTTTCCAGGGGTCCCCAGCCAAAAACGTTGAGAACAACTGCTATAGGCTATATAGTGGATTGGATAGGATTTGCAATATTAAATATGAAGAGTCTGATTGATACACATACAGTATGAGTTTTGGACACCGTTTCGGAGTAGTTTAGAATACGCCATTGGACCTGTTACAGGCCCAATGGCGTATTTGTTTTATGTTGTATATTATGTGTAACCAGGCAAAATTAGATAAGCCCCGGACACAAACTAAAATAAAGTTTTTTTTTTATTCTGGGCAATAACTACTTCTGTGTTTGTCTGTTTGTGGCTCAATGAGCAAGACTATTGTTTCACAGTGCAGAGGAACGATCAGAACATGACTTTCTTTACAGTGCCAAAATAACTGCAGTGTACAAAACGTCGGGACCACACACCAACTGGAAATCCTCACTGACACATGAACACAAACTAAATAAAATAAAATGCAATCACATGTTGCATTTACAAAGTGCTATCAAACACCACATCTTCAGAAAAGTAAACAAAAACACAACATAGTCAAACATCACACATGTGGTTAATAAACCTACATTCAATCCAGTATCTTAGTTCCCAGACTCCAAAGGATCAGTTTACAGCTCCCAGCTCAATCACAGCTTCACAATAATAATCTGTTGATAGATATTTATCTGTCCACAACAACATGCATGAAATACCCTCCTCATGCAGGGCTAGGACAAATAAAGAGGATGGTGCATCTTTAATTAGTACATGTGTCAAACTTTTATTTTTGTGAAATGACAAAGAAACATGGATACTGTTCATTCAAGTTATAAAACATTTGAAAAGGGAAGGGTGACTGCTGTTTAATTCTCAACTGTTCTGGATCTCATTATTTACATGAAAGTTATGAGCTTTCTATTGTGGTCTCGTAAAATATAGTCCATACGCCATAATGCAATATTCTGTCAATGATTATACTATACATTTAGGTCACTGTTTATTTGACTGCTAATTTGAGATGCAGGTTAAGTGCAGACACAATGTCAGAAGAGCTTGGTCTCTGAGAAGCACATTAGAAGTTCTCATGAAGTACCCTGGGGCTAAGCCTTTGTTCTATACTGCTTGAAGCTTGGTCTTAGGTGTGAATCAAAACACACAGTGAGACGGCCATCTGCTAACCAAATGCCATTTGTTGATCTGTATGTAAATCTTAACCACACCCAGAGTTCAACTGTTGTTTTGTGAAAAGGTATATTTTGTCTGTTACTGCAATGTAAAAGTCATCAGTGTTAGCTGGCTACGGTCAGTGCTGGGAGCTCCTGAGCTCCAGGCTCGGGGCCCACGGCAAAGCTCTCTGTCTTTGGTTTCAATAAATGGTCAACATGGATCTTCAGTTCATCTCTCTGCCTGCGTTTCTCGATCAGATGTAAGGTTTTTCACTACTCTACAGTTTGCTTTAGATAGAGTTCAGTTTTCTCTACTTTAGTGAGTTTAGGGTGAGTTGGGTGTGAAAATACACGACACTATCTAGCACCTCTGCTGGAACACTCCATCATCGCAGTTCCTGTTTACACTGAGCATGTGCAAACCTCCCGCAGGAGAGTGGGCTGCACCTCCGTGCACCATCCTCTTTATTTGTCCTAGATGCAGGGGTCATGGATAAGCCAAATTCCAATACCCAAAATCTCGGCCACTCGCTCACTCCCACTCGATCACTCGGGGTCATTCCAGCTTGACCCGGAAATGGTTAACGGTCCGATTGTTAAAGTGCTCCATCGAGGAGGAGAGTGGAGTCGAGTGGAGGAGCCGAGTGGGCTCTCCGAGACCGCATAGAGCGAGTGTACATCAGGTGCAGGCTCGGTGGGGTATGTTGTCTCCTCGCTGCGGATTTCCGCATCACGTGTACATGTTTTTTTCCTTCTCCAGTGACATAAGTCCGCCTCCTCCACATGTGGCACAGAAAACACTGCTTGAAACCCGATACTATGCACCCCCCCACCCCGCATCCACTAGCTGCCGGCCGCTGCGGCTGATGAGACGCTGTCGCTGACCCAACACACAAATGCACGCACACACGCACACACATTAAACTAAAAAGCTTTGCCGTTTGTTGAAGAGACACATTTTCGCTGAATTAATAGAGCTTCAGAATGATACAGTAGCCTATAGCCTATGTGAAAGTGAAAGGACCACAACAAGCCACTGGCTTTATTGCGTTGTGTGATATAAGCATAATAAAAGTAGGCTATATTGTGCGGGTCACCAGAGATTTCGACCCAGGACGATTCGACCCGGACCATTCGACCCGCTCTCGACCCGCTTGGACC